>NC_137679.1:3528723-3595247 GCF_963989245.1 Nansenia antarctica | reverse complement strand
ATAAGCCTCTCCAACCCAAATATACAGAATGTCCCGAAACTAGCCACTTTCCAGCTCTTCTGTAATCGTAACAGACTTAGTTCTTGACATCTTTACAACACATTAAAAAGTACTTATAGAATTAGTTAGAAAGGTTTTAACACCACCACTAACTATAAAAGCTGAGCTTTAAAATGACAAACACAGCACCCACCTTATGACCTTAAAAGTAATTCAAACAACAACAAAAACGATCTCCCCACTTTCTTTGATAAACAAGTGGGATGGGCTGGATAAATGTCAATGTCAATGTTAAAAGTCAAAGAATGTACCGCCCCTTAATAATAATAATAATAATAATAATAATAATAATAATAATAGCCTAATAATAATAATTCATTGTATTTATATAGCGCTTTTCTGGGGCTCAAAGACGCTGACAATATGGGAAAAACAGAAGACACAGAAACAACAAGCAACAGATAACATGAGCACATAGAACACAGAGTTAACGAACAGGCACAGGGAACAATTAACACAGCAATATCCAGGGGGGGGAGGGGGGGGGGGTGGCAGGGTTAGGGGAGATGGTTAGGGGTAGGGGAGGTTGTATGCATGTCCAGGGGGGGAGGGGGGTGGCAGGGTTAGGGGAGATGGTTAGGGGTAGGGGAGGTTGTATGCATGTCCAGGGGGGGAGGGGGGTGGCAGGGTTAGGGGAGATGGTTAGGGGTAGGGGAGGTTGTATGCATGTCCAGGGGGGGAGGGGGGTGGCAGGGTTAGGGGAGATGGTTAGGGGTAGGGGAGGTTGTATGCATGTCCAGGGGGGGAGGGGGGTGGCAGGGTTAGGGGAGATGGTTAGGGGTAGGGGAGGTTGTATGCATGTCCAGGGGGGGAGGGGGGTGGCAGGGTTAGGGGAGATGGTTAGGGGTAGGGGAGGTTGTATGCATGTCCAGGGGGGGAGGGGGTGGCAGGGTTAGGGGAGATGGTTAGGGGTAGGGGAGGTTGTATGCATGTCCAGGGGGGGAGGGGGGTGGCAGGGTTAGGGGAGATGGTTAGGGGTAGGGGAGGTTGTATGCATGTCCAGGGGGGGAGGGGGGTGGCAGGGTTAGGGGAGATGGTTAGGGGTAGGGGAGGTTGTATGCATGTCCAGGGGGGGGGTGGCAGGGTTAGGGGAGATGGTTAGGGGTAGGGGAGGTTGTATGCATGTCCAGGGGGGGAGGGGGGTGGGGGGGGGGGTTGCAGGGTTAGGGGAGATGGTTAGGGGTAGGGGAGGTTGTATGCATGTCCAGGGGAGGAGGGGGGGTGGCAGGGTTAGGGGAGATGGTTAGGGGTAGGGTAGGTTGTATGCATGTCCAGGGGGGGGGGGGGGGGTGGCAGGGTTAGGGGAGATGGTTAGGGGTAGGGTAGGTTGTATGCATGTCCAGGGGGGGGAGGGGGGTGGCAGGGTTAGGGGAGATGGTTAAGGGTAGGGTAGGTTGTATGCATGTCCAGGGGGGGAGGGGGGGTGGCAGGGTTAGGGGAGATGGTTAAGGGTAGGGGAGGTTGTATGCATGTCCAGGGGGGGAGGGTGGTGGCAGGGTTAGGGGAGATGGTTAGGGGAGGGGGAGGTTGTATGCATGTCCAGGGGGGGAGGGGGGTGGCAGGGTTAGGGGAGATGGTTAGGGGTAGGGGAGGTTGTATGCGTGGGAGAACAGGTAGGTTTTGAGGTGGGATTTAAAAGTGGAGAGTGAGGGTGAGTCTCTGAGTGGCTGAGGGAGAGAGTCTTGGCCTTGAAGTCTTGGCCCACTCTCAGAGGATAAGAATGTATCTTAATGTGGTTACACTGGCCCACTCCATCTTTGGTACTGTTTTACTGGACCAGTCATGTAAACACATAAAGCCGAGTTCAAATAATCACATCTAACAAATCATGATACAGGTGATGGTACTCCTGCTGGGCATTGCTGCCTGACGCACCTCCAACAGTGCCTTTAGAACAGGTGTGCTGTGACACCTCACTGAACACCTATGTGGGCCTAACTGGGTCATCAGCTGGGGACCACCAGTCATTGACGTTTCGCTCCTTTAACCCCAGTACATCTCCTGGTGGCGGAGCGATGGCAGGGATCTCTCCCTGCCACCCCCTGCTGATGCCCTAGGTGTTGTTCGCCCCCCAACCCTTATGCTTCCTTCTTAGCCACAGCCAGAAGCTGCCTTTCTCCGCCTCCTCAGCCAGCTCTTTCATGACTTTCCGATGCCTTGCTCCTGTGCATCCTATGTCACGGAGTAGGCGAGCAGCTGAGGAACCTACGAAGCCCCTACACCCCACTTCCACAGGGCACGTAACGGCTTTCCAGCCAGCCTCCCTGCACTCCGCCGCCAGATCTGCATACTTGGCTCGCTTCCGCTCGTTGGCTGCCTCCAAACCACCCTCCCAAGGGACAGTGAGTTCGACCAGAAGGACTGTCTTGCAAGCCTCTGACCACATGACCAGGTCTGGTCGGAGCGATGTTTCCACGATCTCCCTGGGGAACTGGAGCTGTCTCCCCAGGTCGACCCTCATGGTCCACTCACTACCCGGTGCGAGGAGTCTTGCTGTATCTCTCTGACGGGAGGGTTTGACTCTCTCTCCAGCCCTTGCAAACTGGATGGGATGTCTGTCTGGAGCGGAAGGTCTGCTGTTTGCCTCCTGTCTGCATGTCTCTGCCACCTCTGCCAGCTTTTTCAGCACCAGGTCGTGTCGCCATGTGTAGCGGCCTTGGGACAGCGCTGTCTTGCAGCCTGTCAGGATGTGCTGGAGGCTCGCATTGATGGTGTTGCAAAGGGGGCAGGTCTCTTCGGCAGAAAACCATTGGTGGAGGTTTCGGGGACAAGGCAAGGTGTCATATGTTGCTCTGATCAGGAAGCTGAGCCTAGCTTGGGGGATCTTCCACAGGTCAGACCATGACATGGGCCTGTTTGTGAGACCTTCCCATGACGTCCAGCGTCCTTGCTGGCCCTGGGACACCGCCTTTATGTTAAGGCGTTCCTGCTCAGTTCTTGCCACTTCTGCCACCACCATGGCTCTTCGATCTTCTTTGGAAGCCTTTGACCAGAACAAGGGAGTCTCGCCCCTTCCAAGGCCTGCTCTACCCTCCTGGACTCTGCCGACCACCTCGCGGTGCTTCAGCTGGCCGATTGCCAAATCAACCTCCTCTTGGGCTTTCCACTTCCTTCCAGTTCTTATCTGGGTGCCCGCTGCTCTCACCAGCTGGTCAGTGGATTCCCTCAGCTCTAGCACCAACCGAGCCTTCTCCTGCTTGTATCCAGAGCTGATGGATCGCAGTGGCAGTTGAAGCGTGTTCCTACCAAAGAGGCCCACGTCTGAGAGGCATCTTGGCAGTCCCAGCCACTTCCTGATGAACGAGTTTGCCAGCCCGTCCATCTTGCTTACCACTGAGGAGGGGATTTCGCTCATCTTCAGAGGCCACATCACCCTTTGGTACAGTATGAACTGGTAACACCATACTTTGTACTTTCCGGGGAGCTGGCTCTGGTTGATCCTGGCCAGGCCATCTGCGAGCTGCTTCCTCACCGTCTCCCCCATCTGCCTGTCAGAAAGCTCTGCTGTGTAGGTTCGACCCAGGCTGCGGACGGGTTGATTTGCCAGCAATGGGATGTCCTCACCACCTGCGACAAAGATGGTGTTGTCGCTTCTGACTCCTTTCCTGATAGACACACTGCGTGATTTGGGGGGTTTGATCTTCATCCTCGCCCAGCTCACAAGCTCGTCTATTCTCTTCAGCAGTCTTGTTGTACACGCTGCTGTCTGGAGAATGGTGGTGATGTCGTCCATATAGCCTCTCACCGCTGGTAGCCTTTCACCTGAGGGCAGTTTCACTCCTCCGACCATCTTCCTGGCCCCTATGAGGATGATCTCGAAGGCTGCAACAAACAGGATGGGGGAGATTGAGCATCCCATGGCAATGCCTACTTCCAACTGTTGCCAGCCTGTTGTGAAGTCCTGATGGGTGCAGCACATCTGGAGGTCTTCAAAGTACTTGGCTACCAGGGCTTTAATGCAGACTGGGATGTAAAAGAAGTCCAAGGCAAACTCGATGAGTTGGTGGGGGACAGACCCGTATGCGTTGGCGAGGTCCAGCCACACGACATGCAGGTCACCTCTCTCTCTTTTCGCCCTTTGGATCTGCTCCCATATTACTGCAGAGTGTTCCACACACCCTGGGAAGCCTGGCACACCCGCCTTCTGGCAGCTGGTGTCGATGTACTCGTTACTTGTGAGGTAGCTGGTCAACCTCCTAGCCAAGATGGAAAAGAAGATCTTCCCTTCAACATTGAGGAGAGCGATACTCCTAAACTGGCTGATGGTAGTGGAGTTCTGCTCCTTCGGGATGAAAACTGTGACAGCTCTTTGCCACTCTGAAGGGATGACTTGGTTCTTCCAAGCCACTCTCAACAGGTTCCACAGGTGTCTCAGGACTCCTGGGCAGTTCTTGTACAGCTTGTATGGTATCCCGTTGGGGCCTGGGGCTGAGGATGCTCTTGCCTTCCGGACCACGTCTGCTACTTCACTGAGTTTGGGGAGAGCAGCATTAAACAGGAAAGCTGGGGGAGCTGGGCGGGGAACATATCCAGGGGATCCCAGCGGAGTTGACTTTGCTGGGTCACTGTATTGCTCCCTGATGTGATTCTCTAGCTCCGGTCTAGTAATCTCCAGCTTCCCGCTTCTCTTGTCCTCTAGCAGCTGTCTCGCATGCTTGAAGGGATTTTTGAAGAAGTTACTCCTCTCTTTCTCCTTCCGCCTTCTGCGTTTGCGAATGCGCTCCGCCCTTCGCAGGCTGGCAAGGTTTACCTTCACCTCCTCCCACAGTGGCTTCAGGCCCTCCTTCTCCTCTCTACTTGCCTTCCTCCACTGCTTTCGGAGTTGACGCCGCCTCTTCACCAACTGCTCAATCTCTCTCTCCCTTCTCCCCTTCTGCATTGGGCCTGATCTCCGCTTTTTAGCCATCACTCCAAATCTGCCTCTGCATTCATCATACAAGATGTCTCCAATGCAGTTCAACTTGGTGTCCACCTGGCCACGCAGTGAATGATCTAGGATGAAACTGAGGTCCTTGTCCAGCTTCTGCCAGACTGCAACCTCGTTTGCCTTTGGCCATTTGACCAGCTGCCTCCTTCCAGGTTCTCTCCTCTCTGTTCTCCGGCTTTGCCCCTGGCTGTTGGGGTTGCTTTGTGTTCTGTGTGTGTCTTCAGCGGTGCCCCCCTCAGAGGCATTGGTGTCCACCGAGGGCCCTCCTGTGTCCTCCGCCTGCCTTTCCTCAGCAGCGTTGGATCCCTCAGCACTGTGGTTTGCCACCTGGCTTTGGGTTCCTCTTGTCTGACCTGCGGTTGCAGTGCAATGTTGCTGCTGATGGCCTCCCTCTTCACACTTTTTCCTTCCCTGGTGGATCCGTAGACCTCGGAAGGTGGTCACCTTTTCCCACCCACACCTGCATCTTCTCATAATCCAAGAATCTTTGTCTATGTCCGTTCCAGTCGTTACCGAGAAATCCGTTTGAATTGGCCCTTCTTCCATCCCGCCTCTCGGAGGGCCATCGGGTTGTTTTTTCTTATTTGTCTTCGTAGTCAGTTTTAGGGTGTCCCTTTATGGGACAAGTGGGTGAGGTAACTAGCCGTCCACTCCCGGTGCAGACTTTCCTGCGGTCATCCAGTCTCTCCTGGCTGTCTTCCAGTCTTCCCTGGATGCCAACTGCCCTTTCACAGTAGTCACTGGATGCTTCCAGGTTAAACAAATCATGATACAGGTGATGGTACTCCTGCTGGGCATTGCTGCCTGACGCACCTCCAACAGTGCCTTTAGAACAGGTGTGCTGTGACACCTCACTGAACACCTATGTGGGCCTAACTGGGTCATCAGCTGGGGACCACCAGTCATTGACGTTTCGCTCCTTTAACCCCAGTACATCTCCTGGTGGCGGAGCGATGGCAGGGATCTCTCCCTGCCACCCCCTGCTGATGCCCTAGGTGTTGTTCGCCCCCCAACCCTTATGCTTCCTTCTTAGCCACAGCCAGAAGCTGCCTTTCTCCGCCTCCTCAGCCAGCTCTTTCATGACTTTCCGATGCCTTGCTCCTGTGCATCCTATGTCACGGAGTAGGCGAGCAGCTGAGGAACCTACGAAGCCCCTAAAAAGGACAAAACCCAAATGAAGACCTATTATAGACACTTTGTTTTTTTTCAGATTGGAGAGGCTGGGAAAAGGCCTAGCTGCCTGGTTGTTTGTATAGCATTGGCTGGCACTGATGTCTGGCAAAACTGTCTATTTCTGTTCAGATTTATTCCAAGAAGTCATTCTTTGGCACAGAGTGCAGTATTGTATTTGGCCGCAAACGGGGACTCAGTCAGAACTCTTCTAGTTCACTTTGAATAAAGGATAAAAGGGAAATTGGAGGAACAAGGCATGGGCCATAAAATATATATAACATGAGTGTCATACATTGGCCGCGTTGGTAAATTAGCTCTGAGAGCACCTGAGCGAACACGTCACTGCCTCTTGTCCAATTAAATTACTTGGTTCCTTTATGACGTCGAACCCAGGATGCGCTCCGGCGAATTTACGAACGCGGCCGATGTATTACATGGGTATGAATTACAACCAATAACGGTGAACTATGACCATTATTACGTGAAATGTGGATAGGGTTTTGATGTCAGGCCTATGAGCTTTTGAGTTGATTGAAGATTACGTTTTTAAAGGTTTCAATTATTCTACATTTGATTCAAATACAAATATTCGTATTTTGTTAATTCCTCGTTTTCGTTCAGCCTTTCATTCAAGTGTAAATTCTGGGTCGACTATGCTGGCGATGTTACATTTAATCGCCACTAGAGGGCGATATTAGACAATGTAATTTCTAAAGCAAGGTTAAACAGAGGTGGGGGGAGATATTCATTCTATAATCTTTGACGTAAACCAGTCAAGCCAATGGCGTGAGAAGTTATCCGTTTGATGATTTATTGAGAAAATACATGAAGCTAAACATATTTGCATTACCATTCGGTACAGAACAGAACAGATAGAGGGCAAGAACGCATTTTGTAACATAGCCGACATTTCCTCGAGAAGGTGGAATTCGAGGCAGCACGTACAGTATGTGTTTCGAAAAAACGAGAGGGGATTTTTTGCACCGATGTGTCAACACAAGCACGTAACAGACCATACACACGTTTAACCATAAGGGGGCGACGTGTCAATGTCACACTTTTTTCTCATATTGTACAGTACACACTTTATCAAATTAATGCATTTCACTGTGGCGGGGATAGTGCTATTTTTGTACACTGTCTTGTAATCCTTATCATTTTATGAAAATATAATAAATAATATCCTAGGTTTCCTCTAAGATATGTCATTAAATACATATCAATTACTAAGCCTCGCACAGCCTACATCATTTATTGTTCTTATTTTTTTTCTTATATATTGTTGTTTTTATGTCCCATGCATCAACCTCACCAAGTCAATGTATGTTCCTGCATGCCAAATAAAATAATTCTGATTCTGAAACTTCGAACAGTCAAACCTTTGTAAGCGAAATGATTGGCTACAAAGAAGCCTCTCCCATATGATACAGTTGAAATCATTGGCTACAAAGAAGCCTCTCCCATAAGATACAGTTTAAATCTACGGCGTCTCCTGTATACAGTCTGGTCCCAGCGCGTCATACCAGGGGGGTGGAGACATCTGCTCTCTATGTCCAATCAACGGCCTTATGTTGATGTGACAGGCATTTTTGGTTACATTCATCCAATCGAAAATGACAATAAGAGTTGAGCGACACATGTCACGCTCAACTCTGGGCGAATGAGAAAACAGATCCAGTGCAATTCCACCAATCACAGCGAGAGGGCGGGACACCGAGTCAGAAGCGCGAAGAGTTTGACGATAGGGAGAATAGTAAAATGGCGAAACTTCAACCAACAGTCATGTTTGATAGATAACTTTTAATATTGTAAAGTAAACACAACACATATTGGATACGTTTAATCGACTCGTCTCCGCTGGGTTGTCTGAGCAGGGGTCTGTTTCCGGGTGAAGAGAAGAGAAGAAAAGTGAAGATATAAACTCGTAAACAACCGTGTTAGCTAAAGCAGCTAAAGTCAGCTAGCCTCTGACTCCTCGGTGTCCCGCCCTCTTGCTGTGATTGGTGGAATTGGAACTGGATCTGTTTTCTCATTCGCCCAGCGTGAGCATGACACGTGTCGCTCAACTCTTATTGTCATTTTCGAAGCCCAAACAGCTGCGTTAAGCAAGCCCAGCGAGTGAATCTCCTTGAATTGACCAGGAATTCAAATAGCTATGTTTCTCTGCTAAGAAAAAAAGGATGTCACTTCTTCTTTCCAGCAGCTATGGCTTTGCATAACGTAGTGTTTGTTATTGATGTTGATGATGAAAGTCCTTCGTTGAAGCAGCCCCAGGGGGTCCTCAGGGTGCTGCTTCATTTCGGATACAAGTATGGCTTCGAGAAAGTGCGATGGGGTTACAAGTTCTTCCAGTCCAGGAACGGACGCCACGCCAACCTCATCTCCAGGGGCTCGGACTTCAAAGAGCTGCGAGATAAAACCTTCGAGGACTTCGAGGCGGAATTTCAATCTAAATTGGATGATGCGAGGAGGAGGAGGGACGACAAGGGGGCAAGCTCATGGGTCACTCAGCCACCACCACCCAGGCACCATCCTCCCAACCCCGCTGGATCCGTGCAGAACGCCTTGAAAGAGGCCCTGTTGGACTTCCAATGGGACAGACCTGACATCACCTCTCCCACCAAGCTCTCCCTGAGGCCGAGGAAGTCCAATAGAGGAGCTGTGAAGGGTGTCACTGGACCGGTGGAGGAGGACCTGTCAGGGTCAGGGAGGAACGTGTTGTTCCTCTTGTCTAAGAGTCCACATTCAAAGGCCGACCTGGGGGACTATGTGTCCCTCGCCAACAGTGAGGGGGGTAACACAGACCTGTCAGACCGCATCCTGCCCAGGGGGCTCCATGACATGCTGGTCCAACGTCAGGTGGTCCTTCACTGGGTGGACAGCTCCTCATACCTCCAGGTATGTATGAAGTGTATCCCCCCCAATAGGGTTGCCAGATACGATTGACTGAGAATTTCCAGCCTAACCACTGAGTCTTAAAAGCCGCTAAATCCACCAAAAACCACCAGCCCCAAAACCTATATTGTCAGAAAACCGCTAATTAGTCCTACTGTTAGGCAGGTGCCCATCTCCTGCCCCCCTAAACTGTATGTCTGTTGCCGATGATGTTTGTAAAATAAAAATAAAAGCCCGCCCCATATGATCTGGCAACCCTGATCCCCAATTGGAGAGACTCGTTATGTCACTGTGTCTGTCAACCTAACATAACGTTATTTTTTTTACCTCCTCTTTCTCATTTTTCAGGTGATGGAGAGTGAGGACCACGTAGGTTCAGAGAGCCTCTCTGAGGTGTTGAGGCAGGTGGGGGGCAGAGTGGTGCCCATGGACGCCCTGCTGAACCTCTGCTGTCCTCAGAAACAGAACCCCTCGTTTGTTCAGTCAGAGCTGGACTCGACTGACCTCGGCTCGCACCCCCCCGGCCCCACCCCCACCGTTTTGGGGGGGGAGGCCTCCTTTCCCTTGGACTCCAGCATCGGGTACCTCCTGTCCTCAGAGCGACTCTACCGCCTGGCGTTTCCTGTCCTCGGAGGAGTTCTGCGATGGGGGGGGCAAAGTTTGTGACCTTTAACCTGTCAACTTCAGTAGCTATTCTGTCCACTATTGTATGCACATTAGGTCAAGCAGGTATATCGTTAGCCTCGTAGCATAATTGTCATGCACAACAAGTGCACCACAAGTCGTGCTTCACTTGTGGTCAGCCGAGCCATCTTTGTATGTAGTGTCAAAAATGCCTATGTCAAAGAGATGACTTGGGCAGATAGTGATGTTGGAATGTAACAAGCATTCTGATGACATAGTTGGCAATAATGCACAGTGAATCAGCAGTGTTAGGAGAGTAGAGTTAGGCAGATATCTCAATTTGGCCAAAATATGACTTAGGCAATTATGCCATATCAACTACAATAACTGTTCTGTCCACTATTGTATACACATTAAGTCAAGCAGATATAAACTCCTCAAAAAAAGTTCAGAAACGTTATTTCGATCGATTATTCCTCCCCATTAATAATACATTTTACATTTTTGGCATTTAGCAGACGCCTTATTCCAAAGCGACTTACAATCAATACATTTGAATACTAAGCAAGTGAGTCATCAATCCATCAGTCGTAGCAGGAAGAGTAATCCAGCTCAGGCCCGGGGCCATTGATAGAAGGAAAAACCTTCTTCTATCACCTTCTTCTAAACCTAGTTTTTTTTTTGGACACTGGAGAAACAGAGAAACAGTACAAGGGAGGCAATAGAAGTTTTTAGGGACACAGTAGAGGGGAAAGCGGATGTCTTTAGGAGACGCAGTGCTGAGGGTCAGAAGAGGGTCTCAACACTGCAACACTCTACTGTTGGTTCCGCTCTGTATACCAACTGGTATTGTATTTTATATCCAATATGTGTTGTTTTTTCCTTATTACTGTGGGAGAGTGCAATCATCCAATCCACCAAGCAACTTAAAGCGAGAGTGAATACCAACAGAAGAATATTGCAGGGGTTTTTGGCAAAAACGTTTGAGCCCCTACCCACACGTTTAGCTGTGTTGCTCATTCTACGATTGCATGATCCTTACAAGTTGTACCTCGTTGTCAAGGTGACGAATCAGGCTTTCCAACGATATAAAATACAATACCAATTGGTATTATTAAAGGGGAGGAATAATCAACCGAAATAACGTTTCCGAACAGTTTTTTTGAGGATATATATATATATTATATATTTCTTTTTTTTTCTTTTTTAATTGTCAGTGGAATATGACCGTCTTTGTTCTAACAAAACTGTCGTCTTTGTGTCCTGCTTGTTGTTCCACCAATCACAGGCGATGCTCCCCAGAGCTGCGGTGTGACGTTGGAGCCCCTGGTGCACAGCCAGAGGGGGGGAGGCCCCCCGGTGCCGCTGGAGGTGTGTCTGAAGGGGGTTCTCCAGGGCTGGGACCCCCACTCTCTCTCGGGGGGGCGCTCCGAGGCCTGGGTGCTTCAGTGTCCCAGCGACGACCACGACCACGCCCAGGCCGCCTGCCAGCGCCTCCTGAGGGACCTCTCTGCTAGCGCTCTGCACATGGTGCGTTTCACGGGGGGGGGGGGGGGTTTAGACAAGGGCCCACCCCACAACCATATGTTTGTTTGTTTGTTTGTTTGTTTATTTGGATCCCCATTAGACATTAACCAATGGCTACTATTAGTGGGGTCCACACAAAATCAATACATTACAGTATAATACAATACAATACAATACAATACAATACAATACAATACAATAATAATACAATACAAATGATTATTTTTCTGGAATTAATCTGGAATGGCAAGTTGGCAAGTTGTTAAACTACACAATAGAACACAGAACAACAGGCTGAATAGGTGTCCGGTATGTTAACGTAACACATTAACAGTTATTCAGCTACATAGTAGCATAAAGAACATAACCTGGGATGCCAAACTATGAAAAAAAGTGTGATTTATAGTCCAGAAAATACGATAATTACTTGAGAATGTGGCGGGCCGCCAATTCTTCTACTCTAAAGTAGAACCCCTCCTCCGGTCCCATCTAACCACGCCTGTTCTTCTGTTCCCCCTCCAGTTTGCGGAGGTGAGTGAGCGAGGCCTGCTCTGCTCGGCCGTCCTGTCGCCCCTGTCAGCCTCCACCGCCCTGCTCACCGTCCTCCCGCCTGGCCACGCCCACGTCGTCATGACAACCACCTCCGAAGACGACGTGGTCGCCATAGCGACGGAGGACACCGCGTCCCCGGACCTGCCTGAAGTGGTCAGAGACGTCCTCGGAACGGCCTATGACATCACAGAGGAGGAAGCGGGGAGCAGCTCTGATGGTGAGATGTGTGGGAATTTGAAAAGTCATCAAGACACTATTTTACTCAATTATATAATCACCTTTATAAAACGGATGGGTGAAATCAAGCAATCTGATTGGTTCATAGCCGTGGTATATTGAGCGTATACCACAGCTACGATTAGTAGAGCCTCATCACAGTTCGAAATGAATACGCCTGTTTCACGGTCAACATTCCAAATATAACAGACTTTTAATTCAATCGCAAGGACATTTTATCAACTTAAAAATAAATAAAAATAAAAATCCTACCCAAAGTAACCATGTAGATTCCCAATATGTGGTCTGTTTATCAAAATAAAGCCTGTTTGAAAATGTGTCGAGACGTTTTCGGAGTGCCCTGCCTGCGTCCACTACAGCCGCGCGTTGACAGTTTTTTTAGTGGGTGTACAATCAACGGAGACATCCAAATTAATGTAAATAAATAGATGCAAATAATGAAATTGTGTAAATAAATGCTAAATTCCTATGAAATCTACAATGCTAGTAGCCTAGGTTAATGAAAAAGAATGTTAGTGTTGTTGCTTAGCGACCAACTGCAATAAGAGGAACTATTTTATTTGAGGGGAACTATTTAAGATGATTAATTACGAATAAAAACTATTTGAATTTGAGTGTGCTTTTCTAATTCATATTGACAGTGTTGGTAACCGTTTTATAAAAGCAATAGCTCACTTCAGGCCAGTGGTATATGCTTATTATATCACAGCTAAGGGGGTTGCCGTCCCTCCGCTTCGCGTCGGGCCGAACAACGCCCCTTAGCTGTGATATAATAAGCATATACCACGGCCTGTCGTGAGCTATTGCTTAAATATACCCAATAAAGCATGTACTGTTGTAGTCTATATTTACCCTAGGTTTTACATGATATGTTATCTGAATATATATATATATATATATATGTATATTATAAGACCCATGAAATACAAAACATGGGTCCTTGAAATCCTTGAAAGTTTGAATTTGAGAGAAAGAAATCAAGGTCTTAAAAGTTTTTGAAAATAGACATGGGTCATTGAAAGTGCTTGAATTCCCCTCTCTCTCTCTAAAAAATAAATAAATATATATTCAAAAATGTTTTACTTACCTCGTCAACTGGTTCTGTCTCAAACTATGCCGTGTTGGGTCCTTGAATTTGAGGGAATTGAGTCTTGAAAGTCCTTGAAAGGTGCTTGAATTTGATGTTTCAGAAGGTGTGGGAACCTTGTGAGATGCTGAGGTCTTTATGAGTGAGAGGTTGAGGTCTTTATGAGTGACATGCTGAGGTCTTTATGAGTGACATGCTGAGGTCTTTATGAGTGACATGTAGGGCTGCCACAAACGATTATTTTCATAGTCGACTAGTCACCGATTATTTTAACGATTAGTCGACTAATCGGATCATAAATTACAGCTTATCGCACAATTACTCAATCGCTTTTATTTAGCTATCATCTTCTAAATCAGCTTCTAAATTTAGCTTGAAGTTGTTAGTTGTTGTTGTAGGCATGTGCTAACTAAAAATAAAGACAATTAAAATGATTGTTCACTCAAAAATAGATATTTTAATGAACTTTGCAGATTTATTTCTGGCATCACTTGCATGTAATGTAATGTAAAGAGTAGTAGAGGGTGCAAACTGCTGAGTAAAATGAGGTAGGCTAGGCACTAGGCAACCAAAAGAATACAAAAACAAAAATAAATACTTGTACAGAGTACAAAAGTTTTGCTTTGCTTCACTCATCTCATAGTAGAACGCGCCTTCTTAGCACTGTAACGTTAAGACAACATTTTTAGCTATTTGATAAGTATCGCTTTGATGACAACGTAAAATAATGTAAGAAGGCTTTTAACGTAACGATATCGTTAGCCAATAATTAGCTAACTAGCTTACCGAGACGAGCCATCGTCTTCCTCGTCATCTGCCACAACGTGCTTCCTTTTTAGATGCTCGCGCATCATAGACGTGCTGCCATGATAAGCGAGTTCAGCTTTGCAAATTTTACATTTTACATTCTTTTTTTCAACGTTGTGGTTGAAATGCTCCCACACTTTAGAGGTACGAGGACAGGAAGACATTTCTCTGTTTGTTTTTCCGGGGAAGTCACGTGTGCCCCGGATGACCGACACTGCGCATGTACATCAAAGACACTGGGAGACGCTAGCCAGTGGCAGCTTCAGGGAAGAAAAACGAATGCTTATCGAATGAAATGAATGGTCTTTATTGTCATTGATATAGTACAGGTACCAAACAACGAAATTTGGAAGGGGGGGCTCCCCTGGTGCTAGGCAAAAAAAAAAAAAAAGCTTATTTCAGCTCCAAAAAAACATGCGACTACGGCGATTACCAAATATGTCGGCGACGATTTCGTCGTGACTAGTCGACTAATCGTGGCAGCCTTAGTGACATGCTGAGGTCTTTATGAGTGACATGCTGAGGTCTTTATGAGTGACATGCTGAGGTCTTTATGAGTGACATGCTGAGGTCTTTATGAGTGAGAGGTTGAGGTCTTTAGGAGTGACATGTTGAGGTCTTTATGAGTGACATGCTGAGGTCTTTATGAGTGACATGCTGAGGTCTTTATGAGTGACATGCTGAGGTCTTTATGAGTGACATGCTGAGGTCTTTATGAGTGACATGCTGAGGTCTTTATGAGTGACATGCTGAGGTCTTTATGAGTGACATGCTGAGGTCTTTATGAGTGACATGCTGAGGTCTTTATGAGTGACATGCTGAGGTCTTTATGAGTGACATGCTGAGGTCTTTATGAGTGACATGCTGAGGTCTTTATGAGTGAGAGGTTGAGGTCTTTATGAGTGAGAGGTTGAGGCCACATGTCGAGGTGTCCTTGGGCAAGACACTGAACCCCAAATTGCTCCCAGTGAGCGGGCCGGCGCCTTGCATGGTAGCTTGCCGCCGTTGGTGTGTGTGAATGTGTGTGTGAATGGGTGAATGAGAGGCCGTTGTAAAGCACTTTGGAATACAGCGCTACAGTATATAAGTCAGTCCATATACCATTTATTTACCATTTACATGAGTGACATGCTGAGGGGTTTATGAGTGAATGCCTTGATGCTCTTGAGAGATCAGTGTATTGTACTGGTAGTGAGTAGAACGTACATTTTTTAAAACCATAGATTCTAAGAAAGGTTTAATCACAGCTTTTCCACATCTTTAGCCTCAGTCATATTTTGGCCAAATTGCGATATCTGCCTAACTCTACTCTCCTAACACTGCTGATTCACTGTGCATTATTGCCTATGATGCCATCAGAATGCTTGTTACATTCCAAAATCACTATCTGCCCAAGTCATCTCTTTGACAGAGGCATGTTTGACACTACATACAAAGATGGCTCGGCTGACCACAAGTGAAGCATGACTTGGCAATTATGCTACGAGGCTAACGATGTACTATTACTATTTTTGTTTTGTATTTCACTCAAGAGAATTGTTGTTGTGATTCCTTAGGCCAGGTGACCCACCCCCAGGTTCCCGCCTGGGCCCAGCAGGAGCTCAGCCATTGGTCCAGCCCTCTGACGACAGGCCTGGTTGAGGGCTGGTTCCCTCAATCGGACCAATCAGGAGTCAGCTCCCACCTTATGGAGTCCATGAGGTACGCCGCTGTCTCCAGATCAGTCTGTGTCTCCAGATCAGTCTGTGTTAGGGACGGGAACTGATAAGATGTTATTGATACTGATTCTGTTGTATTCTCTGTATTGCACCTTGTTTTTGTTTTAGTGTATTTTTACCTGTTGTTTTTTGTCTGTCTTTTACTAGTGTTTTATCTGTTAAGCACTTTGGGCGGCTGTTTTGTCGTTGTAAATGTGCTGTATAAATAAACCTGACTTGACCTGACTTGTCTCCAGGCTGTTGCATGCCGTGCCAGAGGCAGCGGACTGGGGGGGGCGGGGGGGGGAGGAGCTCTCTGGGGACCAACAGGAGCTGGTCAGCTGCCTGGCTGACCTGTACCAGACCTCCCACCACCCCCACCACAAGAAGGGCAAGAAACGTAAGTAGTAATAATAATAATATTAATAATAATAATAATAATACATTAGACTTATATAGCGCTTTTCTAGACGCTTTACAAACTGAAAAGATCGAGTAGTAAAATAAAATAAATAAATAAAGTATTGGGGCCTAATTGAGGTAGTGCTGGGGACACATGGGAAGGGGAGGGGGGGAGAGGGTTAACTGGTGATGGCGAGCTTGAAGAGGTGGGTTTTGAGGGCCTGTTTAAATGTTGGCATGGTGTTGTTATTATTATTACTATTACTCATGTTTGCCTTCTCACGTCGTTGCGTGTCTGGTCATCCCACCCCTGTCCTGCAGGTGGCGCCCAGCGCACCCCGGTGAGGCAGAAGATGAAGACCATGAGCCGCTCCCTGCAGATGCTGAACGTGGCCCGCCTCAACGTGAAGGCCCAGAAGAGCCAGGCGGAGGCTCCGGAGCCCCAGGGGGGGGGCGAGGGCGGCAGGGGGGGGCAGGAGAGGCTGGGGAAGAGGCGCTCTGCAGACCGCAGCAGCAAGGCCGGAGGGTCAAACACCCAGCGTGAGTACGAAAGAAGATGAAAGATCACCGGTCGTGACGATATCTGTGGTCGTGGGCCAGAACAGTGGTCCTATGTCATACTGTGTGTATGGTTCAAAGACTGATGTTACGGTCTTGCGACCAAAGATAGCCTGCGATAAATATCTGACAGTGTCAGAAAGTTTGGTTGATCGTCCATGGCGTCTCGCAATGTGAATGCTGCTACGACCTACATTACCAAGTCATATTTTGGCCAAATTGAGATCTGCCTAACTCTACTCTCCTAACACTGCTGATTCACTGGGCATTATTGCCTATGATGCCATCAGCCTATCAGAAGGCTTGTTACATTCCAAAACCACTATCTGCCCAAGTCATCTCTTTGACATAGGCATTTTTGACACTACAAAGATGGCTCGGCTGACCACAAGTGAAGCACGACTTAGGCAATTATGCTTTGAGGCTAACCAAGTACTATTCTGTTGATTTGGTTAGTGTACTGAGAACATAAACTAGTCCTGTTGTGTGACGTGAGCTTCTCTTGTCCTGGTCAGACTTCCAGACCGAGGCGGAGCTGCTGGCCCACCTGTCCTCCAGGTATGCCAGGACGGTGTCAGACCGAGGCTCCTCCCTCCTCCCAGAGGCCCAGAGCCTCGTCTCTGCTGTCACAACCTTCCTGACGCCCGGCACGGACCTGGGGGTAAGACCAACACCCAGCACACACCTGGGGGTAAGACCACCACCCAGCACACACCTGGGGGTAAGACCCACCGCCCAGCACACACCTGGGGGTAAGACCACCACCCAGCACACACCTGGGGGTAAGATCACCACCCAGCACACACCTGGGGGTAAGACCACCACCCAGCACACACCTGGGGGTAAGATCACCACCCAGCACACACCTGGGGGTAAGACCACCACCCAGCACACACCTGGGGGTAAGACCACCACCCAGCACACACCTGGGGGTAAGACCGACCGCCACCCAGTCCCAACTGGGGGTAAGACCCACCGCCACCCAGTCCCAACAGCTTTCTAATGCGTCATCTGACGGTCGCGGGAACGTGTCCTCTGTGAATGAATGAACAAATTGACCAAGGTCGGTGGAATTTGTTGTCGGTACAGGTGGAAAGAACTCAATACAGCAGTGTCAAATACGTCAAACATACACACATTACACATGACTATCACAATGGACAATGTACACACACAACCACAAGACAAAATCATCAGTCAATATTTACAACTATAAAGTGTAGTACGTCTGTCAGGGTTAGTGCAGTGAGTCAGGTGTTGAGAGTCCTTATAGCAGAGGGGAGGAAAAAACTGTTTTTGAAACGGGATGTTTTGGTGGCCAGGGATCGGTAGCGCCGTCCAGAGGGCAACAGTTGAAACAGGTGGTCAGCAGGGTGGGAGGGATCAGATCATTTTATTTGTCCTTTGGTAGTGTGTTTGAGATATAATGATTCAACTGATGGGAGAGGGGTGCCAATGAACTTAGACTTTTTTTTTTTTTTTACTATTCGTGACGTTAGAATTATAAGGTTCTATCTCCATTTTTGTCAAAATTTTGTTTTTTACATAATCTGATCCATTAGGTGTTTATTAATGCCTGTGTGGTGTTATTTTTAAAAATGTTGACATTTTTGAGTTGGTAATTCATAAAATACAAAGGTTCCATCTCACACAACATAAGAAAAAAAAAAACGTTGACACTCAATATCTCTGAACTACCCTAAACTGAGATAGAACCTTATAATTCTGAGCTCACCTATTCTCTGTACTTTTTCTGTGTCTGACACACTGTGTTTCCCTTCTCCTCTCCTCCCTGCAGGCCCAGACTTCTGTCTTCGTCCAGCAGCAGCTGCTGAAGTCCAGCAAATCCATCCGCCAATCTTACGGGAACGCTCCCGACCTGGAGAGCAAAGTCAGAGAGTGAGTGTGTGTCATGGTTTTCTTTGCTACTCAAAGATATACAGCTCCAAAGCTCATATTCTTCCCAGTGATGTATGAATTGGGGGCTTTTTTTAGAAAAATATTATTATATTTATTTATTATTAAAAGAATACATATATATTTTACTTTGTTTATTGGGTTTTGCAAGATTATACAATTGTGTCACCAGAGCATTTATGTAAAAGTTAAAAGATACATATTCCCTCTATAGAAAAGACATGATTTAAAAAGTCACAGTTGACATACTGCTAAAGTGCTCTGAGTGCGGTGGTCATGTCTCCGTGCTGCGGTCCTCTCAGGTCCCACGTTAGCATGCCTCCACTCACAAGGGGCACTAAAACAATGTTGTTACGTAATATTGTATTTTATCCTTACCTGTTCTTTTTACTGTTTTCCCCTGCTTTTATATTCATTCTATGCTTGTATATGTTTTTATATTCACTACTTTATGTTCTTATTCCTGTTGTAAAGCACTTTGATCTGCATTTCTTGTATGAAAGGTGCTATATAAATAAAGCTTTACTTACTTACTTACTTACTCTCAGGTGCCAGCTGCAGGCCGTCCTCAGGCTGGAGATGTGCAGACTGCTGCCGGCTGAGCAGCCTGACACACCGGAGCAGGTGGAGACCATGGTGGAGGAGGTAAGAGACTAACTAGTCCATAACCATAGCCTGCTTTTACAACCAAAGGTGCCTTAAAGGGTTAAGCGGGGTACACACATACGGATTTTCTGCGATTTCAGCGATTTTCGGATGGCTGAAAACAACAGAAAACGCCCGGTTATCAGATGGCTCTTAACATTTTCCTATAACAGAATCCTGTGGTGTGAGGTGTGTTAAGAGTCAATCAATTGTCAATTGTCAATCAACTCTCCCGACAACCTGCTCGGAAAATGGGCGTGGCCGGCAATCGTAAATGTGAAATGTGTTCAATAATTACGACCAGAAATCATAGGGTTGCCAGATTGTTTGGTGGAATTAGTGGTTTTAGACTGTGGTTAGGTTGGAAAATGTCATTTCCATCTGGCAACCCTGCTCGCGAGTCCAACTATTATGTAGCCAATCAAGAAGCGAGCTGACTTCTTCTTTTCGTTATTCGGCACTGTATTTGCCCTGTCGCACATGGTTGTCTCGTACAGGTCAGTCAGGGTACTACGTTAGATAATAATAATAATAATAACTTTATTTGTATAGCGCTTTTCCTGCAAACGTTGCGGATCATTACATAATCTTAATTTAATTATTTTGTAATTTAAAGGCAATATTAAAAGGATGGGTTCACGCGAGATTTCTGGCTTGGGGAACGAGACTCTAGAGAGTCCGGAATCTGTCGTTCCCCACGCCCATTTTCCGAGCAGGTTGTCGGGAGAGTTGATTGACAATTGACAATTGATTGACTCTTAACACACCTCACACCACAGGATTTTGTTATAGGAAAATGTTAAGATCCATCTGATAATCGGGCGTTTATTGTTGTTTTCAGACATCCGAAAATCGCCCTGAAAATCCTTATGTGTGTACCCCGCATTAGTTCAGTTTTTTGGGATGTTGTGTGGCTAAATGCTAGGCCCCTGAGCCAGCCAAAGAAAGATCAAGAATGGAGTTATGACCGGGGGGGGGGGGGGGGGGGCGGTGTCTGGATGAGCTTACAGCACTCATAAGTAAGTGGGAAACTCCTCACAGAAAGGACGAGGAGGAAGGCGAGGAGAGGATCTTGGCAGACAGCTTTATTCTTTATATACTTGGCAGACCATCCTTTATTCAGCCAGTTTGAGCTCTTGAGCTCTGGGAGGCGCTATAGAGTTCCCCTGGCAACTAGAAATATAGAATGAAGTCCTTCATTCCAGGTGCTATTATTAGCATCCTTAATTCTGCAGAGTGACCAACAAGACGGAAGCCACAGACATTAACTGTTTTTTTTTTTTTTGAACTTAGTTTTTATTTCAGTTTCAACAACTTGTACAATCATGTCATGTTTTGTCTACAATTCTTTCCATTCTTATAGCTGTACACATATGGTCCATGGATGTGGTTCAAAGCATGACACACTAAGCAAAAAAGAGCGATCAACAAAAACATTTAGATGTCAATGACGGAATAAAATTAAAGATTTTGAAAAGAAAGAAAGAAAAAGGGTAGGGTCGGGGGGGGTTGGGTCAGGTGGGGGTTGTGTATGTGTGTGTGTGTGTGTGTGTGTGTGTGTGTATGTGTGTGTGTGAATGCAATGCAGGCATATATCTATGTGTAGTGATATGAGGTGAGTCTAGAATACAGAAATATACGAGTCGAGATGTGTGGAGGGGTTCACTGTATTAATATGGACATAACCGGGCTCCATCTTTTAATAAATAGATGTTTCTGGAGTCTCAGAGTGTATGTTATTTGTTCCATCTGGTAGATTTCCCATACTTTCTCTGTCCACATATTGTATGTAGGGGGGTCTGGTTTTAACCACTTAATTGTAATGCATTTAATTGCTGCCGTTAGTAATATTTGTAAGAGATATATTCTTGCCCTTCCATCAATGCCTTCAGGTATAACTCCCAGTAGTGCCATCTTTGGATCTTTGGTAAATTTTTGGTGGAATACTGCTTCAAGGGCCTCAAACACCTCTTCCCAAAATGTTCTCAATTTGGGGCATGACCAGAATATGTGGGTGTGGTTGCCAATTTGCGTACTGCAATTTCTCCAACATTTATTTGAGTGTGTTGGGCCCATTTTAGCCATTATTTCTGGGGTTCTAAAGAATCTCATAACCACTTTCCATTTGAATTCCCTCCATGTATTTGAATTGGTCACTAAGTGTGCTTCAGTGCATATTTCCTCCCATATGTCCTGTGATATGTCAGTATTCATTTCAGTTTCCCATCTCTCTTTCCTCTGTAGTGTATTATTCAAATCCATGGATAGAAACCTTTGGTAAAGGTCACCTATAATTTTCTTATTCTCGTTTCCTTTTTGCAGCTTTATCAAGAACTCTTCGATTTCAGTGGGCTCCAAGACTTTATTCCATTCTCTATGTTTTGTTAGGAAGCTTCTTAATTGTAGATATCTGAAAAAGTCTGTGTTAGGGAGCCTAAATTCCTCTCTTAACTGTTCAAATGATTTAAGGCTACCGTCTTTATGGAGTTGGTGCAAGTTAGTAAGTCCATGATCCGACCAATTTCTAAACCCTATATCTGTATTGGAGGGTTCGAAATTTTTCATAAGACCAATATTGGATAATGCTGAGATTGCTTTAGGTAAGCCAAATGACAGTTTTATTTTCCTCCAAATCTTTAGTGTGACTCTGGTCCATTCACCTAGTTGAGTTTCCTTTAGAGGGACATCTATGAAAGGCAAGGTCTGTAAGGGCATCGAACATAAACTTTTTTCAATGTCGAGCCATCGTGTATATGAAGAGTCTTGGATCCATGCTGTTAGAGGCTTTAGCTGGGCCGCCCAGAAGTAGTATCTTAGGTTTGGGAGTTTCAGCCCACCATATGGTTTAGATAGTTGTAGTGTTTTAAGTCTGATTCTTGGGCGCCTTCCTTGCCATATGAATTTGGAGATGAGTCTATCCCACTTATCAAATGTGGATTTGGGGATATCGATGGGTAGCATCTGGAACAGGTATAGAAGCCTAGGCAGCACATTCATGCGTACACTCTCAATACGGCCCAATAGAGACAGGGGAAGTGTTGACCAGCGGTCTAGATCTTTACTGATATTTTGGATTATGCTTTTGTAATTTGCATCACTTAGGTTTTCTAACAATGAGGGGATTTGAATGCCAAGATATTTAATACCATCCTTGGGCCATTTAAACTCACTCTGGATTTTGATAGTTTGTGGAATTCTACCTCCTATGTCCATAGCCATTGTTTTATCAACATTCACTTTATAACCCGAGAAGTATCCATAGTTGGAAATAAGATCTTTTAGGCGTGGGATTGTTGTTGCAGGTTCAGCTAGATAAAGAAGCACGTCATCTGCATACAATGATAATTTATGTTGTTCCTCATTTATTGTCAGTCCCTTTATGTTGTCGTCGTCTCTAATGAGCTGTGCCAGTGGTTCAATACTGATATCAAACAGCAGGGGCGACAAAGAGCACCCCTGCCTGCAACCCCGTTCTAGAGTAAATCGGTCCGACAGAAATCCATTCACTTTTACAGCAGCTTGTGGATTTGAATATAGTGTTTGAATCCATTTTATAAAATTGGGGCCAAATTTGAGTCGTTTTAGAGTTTGAAATAGGTATTGCCAAGATACTCGATCGAATGCCTTCTGGGCATCGAGGGATAATATCATTGCTTCTTCCTCCTTAACTTTAGGGTGAGTCATAATATTTAGTAATCTTCTTATGTTGTCCCCGTAGTATCTTCCCTTTATAAACCCGGTCTGATCGGGGTGGATAACTTGTGTGATAATTTTATTGACGCGTCTTGCTAGGATGGCTGTTAATATACGTAGGTCGGTGCATAAAAGTGAGATGGGTCTGTATGATTGGCATTGGGTGGGGTCCTTGCCCTCTTTATGTATTACTACTATTGTTGCGTCCCTCCATGAGGGGGCCGTGGTTCCAGATTGCAATGTATGGTGGTATGCTTTTAGCAATAAGGGACATACTGTCTCTTTAAATGTTTTATAGAATTCATTACTAAACCCATCCGGTCCAGGACTTTTATTGTTTTTTAGTGTAGAGATCACTTCTTGTATTTCCCATTCTTCAATTGGTTCATCTAGTTCTTTTGCCATAGGTTCAGATAGCTCTTTTAGTTTGATGTCTTTCAGAAATGCTGTCAATTCATTATCATCTGTGCAGGTGTCCGTATTTTTGTAAAGAGATTTATAAAATTCTGCAAAAGACCTTGAGATTTCATCAGGTTTTGTGAGAGTCGAGTTATGAGTTTTTAATTTCTGTACTATATTCGATGATTGTTGTTTTTTTAGTCTTAGTGCTAATAATCTACTTGCTCTGTTTCCATTTTCATAATATTTTTGGTTGGTAAACCTTAAATTGCCCTCAATCTTTTCAGTGATTAGGCTATTTAGATCCCTGCGTGCTTGTTTGAGAGCATTAAGTAGATTGGAGGTTGGTGTTCTTTTATGCTGTTGTTCAAGCAGCCTTATTTTATCCTCTAATTCTCCTTGTTTTGCTTCTCTATTCTTTTTTTTCGCGCTCGCGTATGAGATAATGCGACCTCTAATGTATGCCTTAGCACAGTCCCATAGGATGAGAGGTGATATTTCAGGTGAGTCGTTAGTTTCTAGGTAATACTTTAGTTCAGTTGTTACAAATGTGATAAATTCCTCATCATTTAGAAGTGATGTATTTAATCTCCATTGTTTGGTTTTTGGCCTGTGACCTATGTTCCATGATAATGCAAGAGGTGCATGATCAGATAGAGTAATTGGTAAGATCTTTATGTCTTCTATCCTGTGTAGTTCTGCTTTGGGTGTAAAGAAATAATCAATTCTCGAATAAGATGAATGTCTGTGCGAGTAGAAAGTAAAATCTCTTCCTTTAGGGAATCTGCTTCTCCAGACGTCCACTAGGCCTGATTCTATCGACAAGTGTTTAAGCATTCTGCTCATTCTAGAAGTGGGAGTTTTGGAGGTAGGTTGTCTATCCATTAGCTGGGACATAACACAGTTGAAGTCTCCTCCCAACAGTAGGATACCGGAGCTGTGTTGTATTGCTGTGTTAATGACTGTGCTAATGAAGCCAGGCTCATCCTCATTTGGAGCATATATGTTCATGAGGGATACATGTATCCCATCTATAGATCCATTCACTAAAATGAATCTTCCCTCAATGTCCTTGTGGACCGTTGTTGGTGTAAAGTTAACCTGCCTATGTATCAATATAGCCACTCCTCTCTTTCTACCTGACTGATGTGATGAGTAGAACACGCTGTCTGCCCAGGATTTCTTTAGTTTCTCATGTTCCATATCCGACAGGTGGGTCTCCTGTAGGAATGCTATCTGACAGTTGGCTCTTTTTAGCTGATTAAGGATTTTCTTTCGTTTTATAGGATTGTGGAGGCCTTTAACGTTATAGCTTATAACCTTAAGTGATCCCATGGTTCAGAGTAAGAATTAGGGAGGATCTTAATTTTACCTGTAGGCATGGTGATGGCAAGGATAGGCACATGAATAGGAGAAGATTGTGAACTGCATGTAGTACAGTGTCTATGTGTGTGATTGTGTGAGTGTGGGTGTGTGGATATATGAGGGGTGGGTATGGGTAGGAGGTGTGGGGGAGTTGGGGAGTACATATAAGGGAAAAAACCAAAATAATGCAAGAGAAAACAAAATACATAAACATACACGTTGCTCTTATTCTTCCGGTATGATCCCTGTGGAACAGTGGGATCTGAACATAGAAATAAAAATGAAAAATCCGGACACTCAACCGACATGAGTGTCTGGACAGACTGTTGGGACATGGTCCCAGGCTGCGAGTCTGAACAGGCAGCTGTGCGAACAACCTTTAAGAGGGTTCGCCTTTGCTTGGTTATAGTACCAAACAGAATAGCTAGGAGTAGTTTGTTAACATTTCAGGCTCCCGTCGAACCTTGAGGTAAAACAAAAGGAGGGTGAAAACCCCCTAACCTTAATTTCGACATTGTCGAATATATTTTACATTGTATATGTGCATATAAAGAAATAAGAGTAATAATAATGATGTCTAGAGGCAGAAATAAATAAAAGGATCGGAGAGAAGCATTAACGCAGTGGAAATTAAGAAACAAATAAAAACAGTCTCCTGGTCAGGTAATTTTAACTTCCCTGCCCCTTATGAATAAACAGATAGATTATTTCCCCCTTGGGGTAAGTTTTAAATTGAACTAACATATGTCCAGTCTCCTTCAACACTTGCATATAAACTGCTGTGAAGAACTACAATAACAACAAAGGGGTGGCATTGACGATGGTAATATATTTAAGCAGATATCGTCCCGTCAAAGTTGGTCTTGTAATGCCACTGAGACCCACTGGTCTGTGGCTGGGGGAGACCTACCCTGGACCTGTTGCCGGCATGACGTTCTTCTTAACGTAGTCCATCGCTTTGTCTGCATCTGTGAATTCCTTTTCTTCTCCGTTGTGTGTGATGCGGAGTCGGGCTGGAAACAGTATACCATACCGAATGCCCTGACGGTTGCGCAGCAGCTTCCTGACCTCCGTGAACGCAGCCCTGGCCCTGGCGACATTGGCAGCATAATCCGGAAAGATGGCGATGGTCTGCCCGTTGACCCGGAGAGGGGCTCGAGTGCGTGCACAGCTCAGCACCTCGACGCAGTCCTGGTAGTAATGGAGTTTAGCAATGATGGCGCGTGGTTTCCCATCCGGTCCCCTCGGAGCCAGGGTTCTGTGTGAACGATCCACAAGCACATCTCTATCCAATTGTAGTGCTTCCTTCAGTAGTTTCGAGACCGATGCAGTAGAGCATGATCCATTCGTCTCGGCCACCCCTAGTATTCTGATGTTGCATCTCCTCATTCTTCCCTCCATGTCGTCGCATCTCTCTCTGAGCCCGGTTACCTCTGCTTTCAAGCCCGTCACCGTAGTCCGCAGGTCCACCACCTCGTCCGACCACGTTGACAGGCCGCCCTCCACCTCCGTGATTGTAGCCTTTATTTGGTCAATCTCAGACTTAACCGCCGCCGTATTGTTAACGATTTCCGATCTTACTTTTTGAAGTTCACTTTTAATATAGTTGAAATCTTCGGCTAGTGCATTTTTAATCTCTGTCTTTATCACCTCGGCAATGTCGGATTTCAGCGAGAGAAGGATCTCTGTTTTCAGCGCTACAGCGTCCATCACTGGGCTGTCTGTCCGGGGCGGAACCGTCTGAGCCGGGGTAGCTGTGGGACTCGGCGTCGCGGTGGCTTTTGGCCTAGTAGTGGACGGAGTGTACTTATATTTGCGCAGATTTGCAGCCATTGACCCCTAAATACACAGACTTTTGATTTTAGGAATATGTTAGAGACAGGTTTCCCAGTATTTCGTAATGTAGAAAGCTTATTAAATTAAATAAAACAAAAGTCCGACGGGAGCTCAAGCGAAACACGTTCTACTCCATTGCCCGCCCACCGGAAGTCTCCAGACATTAACTGTTTTGATGTGTTTCTAATGTGCAGCCCTCTCTCTGTCTCTGTCTAACCCTGTCTCTGTCTCTGTCTAACCCTGTCTCTGTCTCTGTCTGTGCCTGTTTGTGTTTTATGTCGTGCTGGTTGCCTTCTGGCTTCTTGTGTTGATTTTTCTGTTTGGTGAGCCGAAGACAATTTTCCACCTTGGTGGACAATAAAGTTATATTCAATTCAATTAAAAAAGAAGTCAAAACCCTGAAGTATGGCTTTAACATAATTATTAACATGGTCCCCTTCCCCCAGGTGGCTGACATGCTGCGGATCATCTCTCTGACTAAAGACCCCGTGTTCCTGGCCTCCTTCCTGCAGGACGAGGTTCTCCCAGCGTGAGTTTCTGCTCCTCTTTAAACCTGAATTACAACATTTTGAGGGTAAATGAGGCATGAGAGTTTTAGAGTTCTAGAGTTTTTGAGTTTTCTCAGATGAATGAAGGGAGGAGGATTCTTCTCAAGTCCATTGAGATGCGCTCCCCCCTAGTTCTTACAAATACCTTCAGGGACAGAGCCTTCAGCGTGGCAGCACCTACCCTCTGGAACTCTCTCCCCACAGAGATCCGCAATGCCCCCACCCTGACACCTTCAACACCCCCACCCTGGACTATTTCAAAACAGCCCTCAAAACCCATCTGTTCACCTAGGCCTTTGGCCCCCTAGTCACTGTTTCTGTTTTGTTTTGTTTGTTTTCTGTTTTTGTCTGTCTGACCATTTCCTTTAGAATTGTAAAGCATCTTTGGGTTTTATGAATAATTGTTATTATTCAATCTGGGTGTGTTTTGTTCCGGCAGGTTCCTGAAGGCCGTCCCCAGGGTCCTAGCGGAGGTGTACCACAGCCTGGGCACGCAGCTGCCCCCCGCCCTGCTGGCCGTGCTGCCCTCAGACTTCTTCAGCGACGAGTCCGTGGGGCGGGACAGCGCCTCCCCCTTCTCCCAGCCGCCCTCCACCGCCGGCAGGCTGTCCTCTGACAGCGGCCTGAACGACCTGCGCCAACGCTCCGCCAGCAAGAGGAAGTAAGGCACCTTGGACTAGAGAGAATTATTAAAAGAAGTAGGAGCCGCATACTCTAGTTCCAGATGCAAAAATGTGGTTTTAATACGACAACGGTTTAGGCCGTAGCCTTTGTCAAGTCTTAAATTCATATTTAAGTCATATTTAAGACTAGACAAAGGCTACCGTTGTCATATTAAAACCACATTTTTGCATCTGGAACTAGTGTCTGTGCGGCTTCTACTTCTTTTAATAGTATGTTGTTCTGTTGCAGCACCTCTGCGGGGTGCGTCCTCTTCCTTTCCAACTTTGGGCTGGACTAGTGAGACACGACGCTTAGCTAGGGTACTGCAGTACTTCTGTAGCTAGGGTTTATCCGCTTGTTAAAAGTCTGACGTCAAAAGTGACGTTTAGCCATTTCAAAAGTCCAGAGTCCAAACCAGAAATTCCCCCCACCAGAGTACCTGTGAACTACAGCGGTAGAATGACAGTTTAATCGTTTTTTAGACTCGGATCTATTCATACAACAAGGGACACAGCACTTTCCCGTTTTCTCCATATTGTCAGGGTATTTGAGCCTCGGAAAAGCGCTATATAAATATAATTAATTATTATTATTATTTCGGCATTTCGAAGACAGCGCCTCAGCCAACGTTGGACCCGGAAACACGTCACGACTTAACAAGCGGATAGGGTATAAACGCCTAAAACACACCGCAAGCGTCAACCTCAGCAGTGGTGCCTGTGCGTGGCGCTGGAACTGTTGCGGCGGCTTCCACACTGACTGCTGTGTGTCTTCTGTGACTGACTGCGGAGCTGCTACTGCCAGCCCTGTCTTTGTACGTTGAGTTTTGCCTGCAACGCGAGCGTCCTAATCTAGATGGCGTGCCGTATCATTCACATAATTCTCCTCTTGGTGGCCTGGGGTGGTCCAGTGGTCTAGCACCGCGGTCTACAACACAGATTGCCCATGTCAGCATGGGTTAGAATCCGGCCCATGCCCTGCTGACATGCCCTCTCTCTCTCCCTTCTTCTCCTTACTTTCCTGTCTGTCTTCACATCTGTCCAATAAAATGAAAAATATGAGTGGGGCTGAAAAAATTCTCTTTATAACTTTCTATAATTGTCCTCTTGTGTGTTTCAGGGGCGGGATGCTGACCCGCCATCGCAGCATGACAGAGGCGTCTCAGAGGCAGATAGAGATCCCCAGGAAGTCCTCCAGAGCGGTGAGCAGGAAGAACAACGGCTGTTTGTCATATCCTCTAAATGAACATGGCTTCATAGATGGAATGTAATTAAACGTTATGGAACGAGAAGCCGTGGTATATCGTGGATATCGGCACAGCTAGCGGGGTGGTTAGGCACGACACGAAGCAGAGTGCCGTTATATATACCCATACACCACCTAGCTGTGCCGATATCCACGATATACCACGGCTTATCGTTCCATACCGCTTTTATACAACGGTTACCACATTTATCTATCAATATTTCACAAAAGAAAGACAAGACAAACTGTTAATCAATGTGTTTTAACGGAACTATGTTTTATTGTAAGTCTATTCTTCCGCTGAACAGTTGTTTATCGGTTGCGAAGCAACGGTAAGAATGTAACTTTGATAACGGTAATATATACAAACGCGGAGTAATATGAAAAGATGTTTCAACATTCCATTTAGCCGTGCGTATGTCATGGATATCGGCACGGCTGGAACGCAAACTGACCAATAGAGACAATGGACCAAACTGACCAATAGAGACAATGGACTAAACTGACCAATAGAGACAATGGACTAAACTGACCAATAGAGGCAATGGACTAAACTGACCAATAGAGACAATGGACCAAACTGACCAATAGAGACAAATTAGACAATGGACCGGATCTATCCGTTGTATAACGGATGTTAGTTGCAGTAGCTCAGGTTGTTGTGGTCCTGTTTGACTAAAATGCACATTATTGACTTATTAACCACCACATCCTCACCCACGTTTTGAAAAAGCATGTTAAATTAGACTCTCTCCACATGTGAACAGGCCAAGCCTAAGCTCTGTGTTCCTGAGGAAAAGCCATCTGCTGAACCACCACCACCACCTCAGAAGCAAGCAGTGCAAGGTACAGGATGTTTTGCTTCCATCATATGCAGGGTTGGACAGTAACGCCGTTTTACCTGCCCGGACCAAGTAAAACATTCGCCGGGATTGTTTGCGCGAGCCCGACGACACTGCTAGATCTATCAAACAATGTTCTGTAAATGTTTTCTTGAGTGTAAAGTGTGATGTGTCTATCTCCTGTAGTTCTGTTTTATGTGATATTTCTATGTCCTGTAGTTTCCTGTTTTAAATTGTTTATAACATCTGAAGCTGTATTTTCCCTGTGGATGTACCTGCCCAGGGACTGCTGATGTAATTGAGCTACCCAGCTAATTCAGGGAGAAAAACCCACCTCTTCAAGCTCGCGTTCACCAGTTAACCCTCCGCCCCCTCCCCCATCCCATGTGTCCCCAGTACTACCTTAATTAGGCCCCTATACTTTCTTCTATTTACCTTTTTGTTTCTTTTTATTATTACTACTCGATCTTTTCAGTTTGTAAAGCGTCTGTGAGTGTCTAGAAAAGCGCTATATAAGTCTAATGTATTATTATTATATTATTATAATGACTGTCCATTGTCCCTTTTAAATAAACAAATAAATAAATAATCCACAGAGGTCACGAAGGTCAGGAGGAACCTGTTCAACCAGGCCGTCACCTCCCCCTCCAAGAAGAGCAAGTTGCCCAGGAGCCAGTCGGTCTCGGCCGTGGAGGGGCTAACCCTGAAACGCAAGCGCTCCCAGACAACAGAAGGTGGCGGTAAACACATGTTCATAACCTTCCCATATACCCCCTGTTACAACTAGGGCTGCACTGATGCCACTTTTCCATTGTTGATTATCGTTAGCCTCATAGCATAATTGCCTAAGTCATATTTTGACCAAATGTAGATATCTGCCTAACTCTACTCTCCTAACACTGCTGATTCACTGTGCATTATGTGCCTATGATGCCATCAGCCTATCAGAATGCTTGTTACATTCCAAAATCACTATGCTTAGTCGATGCTCAGTATCAGATCAGTGTATCTCTAATTATAACCATATTATAATGATAATAATTATAATTATAATAATAATAACTTATAGCACTGTCTAGCACTTTTCCTGCAAATGACACTGAACCCCAAAAATGCTCCCAGTGAATGAGCCAGCGCCTTGCATGGTAGCTTGCCGCCATTGGTGTGTGAATGTGTGTGTGAATGGGTGAATGAGAGGCCGTTGTAAAGCGCTTTGGAGCAGCAAAAAAGGCGCTATATAAGTGCAGTCCATTTACCATTTACCATATATAATCCATTATACTACACTACAGTATACATTTAACTCCAGAACGCAGCAAGACTGTATAACAAATGAGATGTTAAGAGATGTTGTATAAGTAAGTAAGTAAGTAAAGCTTTATTTATATAGCACCTTTCATACAAGAAATGCAGCTCAAAGTGCTTTACAACAGGAATAAGAACATAAAGTGAATAAAAAACATATATAAAAACATATACATGCATAGAATGAATATAAAAGCAGGGGGAAACAGTAAAAAAAAAAAAAAAAGCACTCTGACTTACTGATGACCTCTGACCTTTGCCTTCCAGAGCACCACTCACTGTTGACCAGGAAGGTGACAGAGACGCCCCTCCACAAGCAGGTGTCCAACCGCCTTCTGCTCAGGCAGAGGATGGGCAGGTGAGCTCACCCTAACCCTAGTTACTACAGTGAATCCTTCCACACATCTTGATTCATATATCTCAGTATCCCCAACTCACCACACACGGCTACATCATTACACTCACACACACACAACCCCCCAACCCCCCAACCCAATGATCTGTCAACAGAGAGGCATGGTGAAATGTTCTGACTGTGTTTTGATTCGTCAGGACGTCTGCTCCGACGGAAGAGTGCATTGTGGAGGAGTCACCAGTGAAACCTGTGGAAGGTGAGTGACTTATGTTGTTAGTGGACACTTCTAGCTGGACAGTATCACGCTTGTATGAGAAATAACAAGGTTTGTGTTTTTGAATGACAAAAAAAGTTCTCAAGATGTTTAATGATGTTCTGAAAGATACATTTGTGCTTTTGTGTCACTCAGACCTGAGGAGGAGTCCGAGGTTGAAGAGCTTTGCCAGGAGACATTCCAACACCTTCTACTCCAGCTCTCAGCCTCGCTCCCGAAACCTGGACAAGGCCCTCCTCTCCTCCTCACAGCTCCCTCTCAGCGACAGCAAATTAGGTGAATTAGGCATTTTAACTTGAGGGTGGTTGACATTGACATTTGTTATGATGACACCTTTTCGTATCTGTATTTATGGTTGTTGTTGTTACATTGACAGTGGAATCTTCCAGCTGAATTATGATTATGTGATAATTTGTCCCAAAGATTTGTAGTCCAGTTTCTATTGTTATCCAGACCTGGGGTGACGGGGCCTTTTCAGCCGCAGCCCCGTCCCTCTGGAACGCCCTCCCCAACCACATCAGACAGACCAACACCCTCCCAACATTTAAACAACAGGCCCTCAAAACCCACCTCTTCAAGCTGGCCTTCACCAGTTAACCCTCTCCCCCTCCCCTTCCCATGTGTCCCCAGCACTACCTTAATTAGGCCCCTGTACTTTATTTCTTTTTTTATTACTGCTCGATCTTTTCAGTTAATAAAGTGTCTTTGAGTGTCTAGAAAAGAGCTATATAAGTCTAATGTAATTATTATTATTATTATTATTATTATTATTATTATTATTATTATTATCTTCATCAGGGGATTTCTCTTCTCTGTCACTGTTGTAGGTGGGATGAACCTGGGGAGGGTTCGGTCTCCTGTACGACTTCTGTTTGGAGCCACCCAGTCCCCCGGGCGGGCCTCCCCCTGCTCAGAGCGCTACGCAACCAGGGCCAGTAGACGCAAGCTGACCTCAGAAGAAGACGTCTTTGAGGTGACTTACTTTTCCACTATCTCAGTTTGTCTCATACCAGATACTTGTATTTTCTCTTTTTTTTAATACTTCCATACCATTAATTATGTGGCTGAATTGCGGTGTGTTTGTTTTTTTTCCTTTCTTCCTCTCCAGAATCTCAATAAAACCCCCACAAAGTCCCCAGGAAAACACGGCATGTCCACTAAGGGGAGCAGGACACCCAGAACCCCACCCCAGACCCCCAGGTCCTCCAGGGCCAAGGGCTTCTCTGTCTCACAGAGCCCAGCAGCAGCAGGGCCCTCTCTGGGGCTGAGAGGAAAGAACCTGCAGGGCAGCAGTCCCAGATCCCCAATCAGGAGGAGCCTTGTCCTGCAGACGCCTGAGAAAGAGAACGCTCGGAGAAGCCCGCTGAAGAGCATTCTGAAGACCCCGGTCAAGACTCTACTAGAGTGCGTGTCTCCAGCTGGAGCTCGAGGCCTCCTCCTCCAGAGTCCTGGATGTTCTAGAACCCCCAGGAAGAGTGTCACCTGGTCACCGTCTCCAAGGAAACCAAACAGTGTAGTCCAAGACGAGTCCAATACGCCGTTCAAGGTGCCCGAATCGCCTCGCCTCTCGACATCCCGCAGCATCTCTGAAAGGCTGCTAAGAACACCCAGTAAGTTCTGTTTGAGCAGCCCGCTCAAAAACAACAGTCCCAACAGTAAGCCCTTGAATATTTTCAAGACCCCAGAGAAAGTACCTCCTCCGAAAATGCACAGAAGAAGTTCCCCCCGGATATCTCCGTCAAGAGTCCCAGAAGATTCTGCTGCGGTCGCTACGGAGACGAGACAGGAGATAAGCAGGGCGTCGTTGAGGCTTCCTAGGCAGAAGGACACACCTGTTAAGGACGGGCAAGCCGACCCTCAGAAAACGCCCTCCCCAGCTTCCACACCATCTCCTGACCAGTTCTCCCCAGCCACACCGGACACCAGAACCCCGAACAAGAGCCCAGGCTCCGCTCAACGCATGCTCACTCGCTATGGAGGAGGAGGAACCCTGGCCCAAAACTCTTCTTCTCCCACATCGTCACACAACGGTAGACTTACACCATTGAAATTGAAAGGCACCTTGATTTCGGAAAGGTTCGACACGTCACCAAAGACTCCCACTAAAACCCAGCAGGACAAAACCAGAAGTCCCAGTCCCACCACCGCCACTTCCTCTCCTAGTAAACAAATGACCAGGACCAGGTCTGGCCAGACCGTGAGAATGTTGACAAGGCAGAACCAAGGGAGATCACAGTCCAGTGAGAGTTTAACCATCTCTGCTGGCAGTGGTGGCGGCACCTATCCTAAGAATGAGACCGGCAGCAACACTGACTCAACAACAGTCCCGCTGGACACAGACTCTCAGAAAGAGAGAGAGCCGACGTCTGAGTCCTCCCAAAGTTCTGACGGAGAGAGAGAGGCAAGGTCGTCCAGCACAGACTCGTCCCAGTTTAACAGCACCGCCACCACCGAGGACGAGAGCATCGACATCGCCAACGCCGCCGTGGTCAAGACTCGGCTGTCCGGGGGCATCAAGATGAACATCAGCTTCTCCAGGAAACCCTCCGAGTCCAACGAAGTCTTCCAGTTCACGGGAGATTCTCCCAAACCCGCCCTTCCGCCCGAAACCACGCCTGGCAGAAGCTACGGCTTCCGCCGGACCCCCGACCGGCAACAGCGAGAGGCGGCGGCCCGTTTGGGGTACTCCACGGAACCGCCGCGGTTTTCCACCCCCAGGACCTCCAGAACCCCCTCCAGAACTCCCGCCACCAGTCGCAGAAAAGGTCTGATCACTCCCAACCCCCTCACTTACCAAGTGGAGCTGGAGATGCAGGAGTCGGGACTGCCCAAGCTGAAGTTCAGACGCACGGACTCCTTCTGTAACAGCGACGGCGGGGCTGCTGCTGACGGCAGTCCTAGATCAGGGTCTCGTACTCCCACCGCCGCCTGCACGAAACCTTCCCAGTTGGACAGCCCTCTCACAGCCCTCTGCTCTAAACACAGAGACCCCCCCGGCTGCGTCTCGCCGTCCCTTTGCATCCACGGCACCCCCGCCAAGAGCACCCCGGGGAAAGGTGGCGGTGGTGGTGGAAGCATCCAGACCTACATCTGCCAGTCCTACACCCCGACACGCCACCCCGCGGGGGGGACCATGTCTCCCCTGGGGATGGCTGACCTCATCCCCATGACCCCGTCTCCGCAGGGCGGGCTCCACCCCAGGTCCACCCCGGAGAGTCTCAACAGCTGGCCCCGCAAGAAGAGGGCCCAGGCGGTGGGGGTGGGGGTGGGGGGAAAGGAGCGCTGCTGTCTGAAGGGGGGGGAGCCCGTGATAGAAGAGATGCTGAAGGAGGCAGAGCTGGAGGGCGTCTACAGGCTGCAGGATACAGAGGACGCGGACGTCCTTCCCGGGGGGGGCAAAGCTGCACCGTTTGGCCTGACGTCTGGCCTGATAAGACCCCCCTCCCCCGGTAGACAAGCAGATACGTCTCCTCTGGACGAGCTGGAGGACATGGACTGGATAGACAGCTTGGTTCAGCAGGAGGTTGATGGTGGTGGCGAGCCTCGGAAAGGTGACGATATCTCCTGGACTACAGGGAAAGGAGATGTCCAGTCAGGTAGGCCTTATTGAATGGATTCTTCTTCTTCTTCTTCTTCTTAATAATAATAACTTTTATTTGTATAGCGCTTTTCCTGCAAACGTTGCAGCTCAAAGTGCTCCAATCATTATATAATCATAATTTAAGTATTTAGTCATTTAAAGGCAATATTAAAAAGATTCTTCTTGTTCTTCTTCTTCTTGTGGGTAGTGGTGGTCTTTAACTGGTCTAGTGGATAGTGAGTTGGACTTGTGATCGGAAGGTTGTGAGTTCAAATCCCGCCTGAAACCACACCACTACTAGTGTGCCCAGGGGGAATGTCCCTGTAATTCGTAATTGTAAGTCGCTTTGGATTAAAAGCGTCTGCTAAATGGCAAAATTAATTTTAAAATGAATTCTTCTCTTTTATTTGTATAGCAGTTTTCCTGCAAACGTTGCAGCTATATCATGAGAGAAGGCTGATTTCCTGAAATGGTCAAATGCCATCTTGTGTCAATGACTGATTTTGTTGTTTCTGCTTGGCAGCGGTGACCCCGCCCAGCTCTAAGGTGAGGAAGCCCGTGTCTGCCTGTGGGATCCTGGCCCTGACTCAGTCCCCCATGCTGTTCAGGGGGAAGGCAGGCTCCAGCACCAAGAGAACCCCTCACTTCAAAGGTGAGACTTTGCTCTGTGTTAACTTGGAAGTAATCAGTGGTGTAGTCTACGTGATACGCAGGACAACGCCATATACCCACTAGGAAAGGCCAAGGATTTCCATATACCCACTTAAAAATGTGTGAGGATACGTAACAGCGTTTTGTGACAGAACTTTCACACTTTCATTCATAAAATTCACCCCGTCTGTGTTACGAAGCACCTGAATTTTGGACCATTGGGACTGACTATAGCGTCATATACCATCAACGGGGGGAAATGCGACATGAAATATGTCAAAATGCAGCACTATCATACACAGATCAGCCTTATAACATGTAATGTTATATATATATATATATATATAACGTTAAACAGGCAGCGCAGATTTATTTTTATGCCGTTCCGAAATGAACAATTATGAGGCTGGGAGGGGAAAATCACAGTATACCCACTAGAAAACACTAGACTACACCACTGGAAGTAATGTTGTTGTTGTTGTTGTTGTTTTAGTTATTTATTAGAGACTGATCCGGTACTGAGCATCAGTATGCTGGATAGGGAATGTTATTTAATGATCTGATGCCATGGCTTAAAAACGTGTCCAACACGTGTGTTAACTAAAGGCTGCACAGCTAAAATGACAGGCACTATCCTTCCAATGTGTTGTTTTTGCCTGACAGTTTATTGAAAAGGAATCTGATTCGAGAGACAGATTCCAAGGTAGCGGCTGTGTCATCCGTATTTGTGCTTCTTGCACGAGATAGACACTCATACAGAGATTACGCTAACTAAGAACTTCATAGTTACTTCTATGTTGGTAGCAGAGTAGCTTGCCTGGGTAGGGGAAGGAGAGGGACCCAGGCACTCCAGGCTGAGCCGCAGTCTCTCCTTTGTGAGTCTCTGGTTGTTACTGGGGAGACCGAGTACCGTACAACAGGTTAGGACAACAGGCCCGGGGCGTGCTCCCTGCTGATTGGCCCATGTAGGGCACCTGTGTGTGGCGGTAGTGTTGGTGCTCCACGACGGGCCTCTGCTGGTCCCTTCTCCCCAGAGGAGGGCTAGGGTTTCGGGGTTCCCACAGGTCTTTCTTCAGTAGGTTCATGTTTGCCAGCCAGGCACCAGATGCCAGGTGAAGAAGGACGTTTTTGCATTCAGTATTTTGCATATTTAGTTGTTTGTTATTAGGCATTACTCAGGAAGTCTGGAATTGTGTAAACATTATTTGGGGAAAAATGATGTTAATCTAGTGGTTCATTCATCTGTTCATTTTCAATTTGTAGATGACGCTCCTTCACACACGAGGGTGGATTTTGAGGTGGAGCGCTCGCCGTTCAGCCAACCCCCCCGACGCCCCCCAGCCGAAGGAAAGACCTACATCAGGAAGAGACTACTGGACTGAACTGGACTGAGCAGCACTGGCGTGGCAGTTACAAAATGAACCAATGAGCAGCACTGGCGTGGCAGTTACAAAATGAACCAATGAGGCTCTTGTATGACTAGCTCTCTGGGACCGATGGGCTTGGTAGACAGGGACTGTTTTAACAGTGGGCCCAAATGTTTTTCAGAATTGAAGCTTTAAAAAAAAAACTGAAAGTGTTGTTCCATCGTGTTCTTTGAAAACTATTTTGGCATTTCCACTTGACGGCTTCTCTCCCAACTTTATTGGTTGGTTAATTGAGCTGTTTTGAGCTGGTGAATTGATCAGTCTGTCGGTGATATGTACGGCTCAAGTATCTGCTTCTGTATGATGATGATAGTTTTCAAGTCGAGTCGATTTCATTTCTTTTTACGGATGATAATAATTGTGCGTAAAACCATCCAGTGATCAAGTGATTTTTCCTCATAGTTTTCATGTTTATGCTACTTTTATTTGTATATTTCTTAGCTCAATTGCCTCGCTTTTCTGAAAATGAAATCCATTTAAACAATATGAAGTTTGCATGGCCTTATTAATGTTTGTTTATTTATTGGTTTGTTTTTATGTGTGTTAATTCCATAAGTATAAGGGAAGAGTTGATGGCAAACAAATGTAAATATGTTATATATTGTGAAATTAATTTGTAAATAAAAATGAATCTCTTTTAAATAACAGTAACTTTCAACTGAATCTAATCAATTCTGGTTTGTCTCATTGCAGACAATAATAGGGTGCAACAGATTTTCAGATAAGCTTAACCAGAGAAGATAAACATATGTTTCATATTGTTTATGTCAGGCCCTCTACCTCTAGGTAGCCGGCATTTCTCTCTCTAATTTACAGGAGTGGAGTCAGGTGTGCAGGAGTCAGGTGTCATTACCACATCATTGTCATAAATTACATTTACATAAATACCTGGTCCAGCCTGGTTCCTGCCACTGACTCTAGCATCCTGTCTACCTGTATGTATGTATGTCTCTCTGTCTGTCCTACCTGTCTGTCTGTCTGTCCTTCCTGCCTGCCTACCTGTCTGTCCTGCCTGCCCACCCTCTACCTGCCTGCCTGCCTGTCTGTCCTTCCTGCCCTGTCTACCTGCCTGCCTGCCCTCACTATCTGCCTGTCTGTCTGCCTGCCTGCCCTGCCCTCTACGTGCCTGCCTGCCTGCCTGTCTGTCTACCTGCCTGCCCTGCCCTCTACGTGCCTGCCTGCCTGCCTGCCTGCCTGCCTGTCTGTCTGTCTGTCTACCTGCCTGCCCTGCCCTCTACGTGCCTGCCTGCATGTCCTGCTTACCTGCCTGCTTCTATAGAAGCTCCGCCCCTATTTCCCTGGAAACAATAAACACACCCAGCCTCAGGTGTCTGCTCCTGGGGTCACTAGTCTGGCTGTCTACCTACCTGCCTTCTGTCTGTGTCTGTGTCTGCTCCTGGGTTCACTAGTCTGGCTGTCACACTTTACCTTCTATCCAGATGAGTGCATTAGTGCATTTATAATAATAATAATAATAATAATAATAATAACAATAATAATAATAATAATAATACATTAGACTTGTATAGTGCTTTTCTAGACACTCAAAGACGCTTTACAAACTGAAAAGATCGAGTAGTAATAATAAAAAGAAACAAAAGGTAAATAGAAGAAAGTATAGGGGCCTAATTGAGGTAGTGCTGGGGACACATGGGAAGGGGAGGGGGAGAGGGTTAACTGGTGAAGGCGAGCTTGAAGAGGTGGGTTTTGATGGCCTGGTTAAATGTTGGGAGGGTATGGAAAGGGTATGGAAAACTGCAGTTCAGACGTTCTTCGTCATCGGTCAAGAAAGAGAACTTGACTGAACCAAAGTAAACGAACCAGTCAAGGTTTTCCCAGGTCGTTCATGTGGCACATGACTTCATCTGTTATCCTTCACTTTATCTGTTTACATACATGATTAAAGAGCCTGATAGTCTTACCTGGGGGGCACCCGCCCTCTCTGGTCCAAAGGTCGACGCAGTAAATGTAGAGTAGTGCCCTTCGTTGTTCTAACTGGACATGGTAGATTATCAGTAATACACAGATCTGAGATCACGTCTAATAACGTCTGATAACCTAATGGGTTGTAGTATCCTTACTTATGATCTAATTATGCATTTTATATTTCTAGGAAGGTAGATACAGATATGGTGGTCACGTGACCTAGGAGGCAGCGTAAGAGATAAGGAGAAACGCCCTCAGAGGCTTGGCAGGGTGGGCAGAGACGTTGTTCTGCAGTGCCATCCAGTCACTGGGTACTGCAACAAGGTGAGACCATCTTGACTTTATTGTTTTACACATAGATAAGTCAGTCAGTCAGCTAGCCAGTCAGTCAGTCAGTCAGTCAGTCAGTCAGTCAGTCACTCAGCAAGTCAGCCAGCCAGTCAGTCAGTCAGACAGTCAGTCAGTCAGTCAGTCAGTCAGTCAGCCAGTCAGTCACTCAGCAAGTCAGTCAGCCAGTCAGACAGCCAGTCAGTCAGTCAGTCAGTCAGCCAGTCAGTCACTCAGCAAGTCAGTCAGCCAGCAAGTCAGTCAGTCAGCCAGTCAGTCAGTCAGTCAGTCAGCCAGTCAATCAGTCAGTCAGTCAGCCAGTCAGTCACTCAGCCAGTCAGTCAGTCAGTCAGTCAGCCAGTCAGTCAGTCAGCCAGCCAGCCAGTCAGCCAGTCAGCCAGTCAGTCAGACAGCCAGTCAGTCAGTCAGTCAGACAGCCAGTCAGTCAGTCAGTCACTCAGCAAGTCAGTCAGCCAGTCAGCCAGCCAGTCAGTCAGTCAGTCAGACAGCCAGTCAGTCAGTCAGTCAGCCAGTCAGTCAGTCAGACAGTCAGTCAGACAGCCAGTCAGTCAGTCAGTCAGTCAGCCAGTCAATCAGTCAGTCAGACAGCCAGTCAGTCAGTCAGTCACTCAGCAAGTCAGTCAGCCAGTCAGCCAGCCAGTCAGTCAGTCAGTCAGACAGTCAGTCAGTCAGACAGCCAGTCAGTCAGTCAGTCAGTCAGTCACCCAGTCAGTCAGCCAGTCAGCCAGTCAGCCAGCCAGTCACTCAGTCACTCAGCAAGTCAGTCAGTCAGTCAGTAAACTAGTAAATTGGCAAAATTAGCCAGTCAGTCAGCCAGTCAGTCAGCTAGTCTGTCAGATAGTCAGTCAGTCAGTCAGTCAGTCAGTCAGTCAGCCAGCCAGTCAATTGGCTAAATTAAAACATTTATATTTCTTGAATGGCATTGTTGAACTGGGCAGCACCTGTTCTTGCATGTCATAATTTTTCTCTGAAACTTCCTTTTTTTGGACTTCATCCTGTATTGCAATAACCATGACCAACTGTAAGTTGCGTCTTGCATTTCCCCCCTGTGACCTTTGAATACGCCTGTGATAAGCTGCTTTTTCCTCCTTTCGTGCTTTGATCACAGAATTATCCCCTGAGACCAAGTGACCTCGCAGAATACTGCCAGTTTCTCTACTGTAACTCTCTTGTTTGTTCCACGTGATGACGTTAAAAGTATGCAGACATTTTTAAGGGAAGGGATTTTCTCGTAATGAAGCCCAGCTCAAACACCATGACGATGGTCTCCAATAAGATTTGGCAATAATCTGTCTAGTACGCTCTTATCAATAATCTGTCTGTAGTACGCTTTTATCAATAATCTGTCTGTAGTACGCTCTTATCAATAATCTGTCTGTAGTACGCTCTTATCAATAATCTGTCTGTAGTACGCTCTTATCAATAACCTGTCTGTAGTACGCTCTTATCAATAACCTGTCTGTAGTACGCTCTTATCAATAACCTGTCTGTAGTACGCTCTTATCAATAATCTGTCTGTATGCTCTTGTTAATTTTGAACTGAGTCCAGCTGAGTGACACGTTATGAATGTGCTATTGTGCATTTTATTCAACTCTGCGCAAATGTTCTACAGAAACTGTATTGATACTTTTGGCTATAATAGTAATAATACATATAATAATATGCAGGAGTATGTATTTGTGCATGCCTTAATCAGTAGTCTACACTTAAACAAGTGTACAGTAAACATGTTGAACTTGTACATCACCAATGATGTAGTGCCCCACTTGGTGACAAAACCCCAAAGTTGCCAGAACGTGTAGGCCTACTGCTTATTTGATTCTGTAGTAGCCTATCAATGATTTTACAGTATTATTGAAAACAGTCAATAGCTGGCAACCCAGCAAACACAAAGTTGTCATATATAAAGACGTTGTGATGATGTCTTTCAGACTAGGTCAGATGATCACATGTCAATTCACACACGTGCATTTCAGTTCAGGCCATCAACGTTCCACTATACAATCTTTGCTCAACCTTTTCGTTGCGCCTGTTGTCATGGTTACCTGACTGAGAGGCGCTACTATACTGAGAAGGTTAGTCTATGGTGTAATTCCCTGTTGTTGTTTTTTTCTGTGTTCATTAGCCTGCTAAGCAGTGAGTTACCTATGAAAAGTTCACTGTGAACCAGTGACATCGTTAGGCCTGGGCGTCTGGGCCTATAGCCCCGATTGTTTTATGAATAGGCCCCCGGATCTTCGGATCCGTGAGAAAATAATTGAAAAAACGTTTTTTTCGCCATCTCACATCACCATCGTTTTAGCGCATAGCCTTTAGCGCAAGTAACCCCCATCCCCTCCCCCTCAATCCAAGACTCCTATACAATCTAAAAAACCTGATTACATTATCCCGGACAAATTCTGGCAGGCAGGTTAGAGTTAGACCCTATTTGGCATGCCAGCAGCTCCTCAAACGCGAGCTGTTCCCGTTAGCGACCCTATCCGGTAAGGATTCGCCGTTCGGTTAGATATTCTCTCTAATTATCGCACATTGCATTTCATCAAGCACACACCTTTAGCAGGCAGCACACACACAGGTAGAGGTAGACCTCAAGTATGGGTGTTACACCATAAACTAGATCCTCACGGTATGTGCACATGAAACAAGGTCCTTATTTGTCACCTCTGAGGGATTTGAGAGAAGGAAGGGAGGGGGAGGTATAGCCTGCCAGACATACTGTACTTCTGACCGCCTTGGTGCTGCATTCACTGGGATTCCTCTGCATTCACCCTCCTCCTCTCTCGTCCTTTCTTTCTGGGTTTTCTATCATTTCAGAGGCATAGGTATCATCACCAGGACTCTCCTCCAGACGTCCACTCACACCGACACCTCGAACGGTCTGTTAGACATCATGGCACACAACTTCGCCAGGATTCTGTCCTCCAAACGGACTGTTGGGATCCTGTCCTTGGTCTCTGCCGGGTCTCTGACAGCGGGCTTTCTGTTGAGCCGGGAACATGCTGTCACCGCCGGGGCGCAAGTACGGAGAGTGTACCCCGCCAGGTAACACACACCGTGACGTTAGAATTATAAGGTTATATCTCCATTTTTGTCGAAATTGAGTTTTTTTACATAATCTGATCCATTAGGTGTTTATTAATGCCTGTGTGGTGTTATTTTTAAAAATGTTGACATGTTTGAGTTAGTAATTCATAAAATACAAAGGTTCCATCTCACAAAACATAATGGAATGTAAAAACGTTGACGCTCAATATCTCTGAACTGCCCTAAACGGAGATAGAACCTTATCATTCTAAACGGAGATAGAACCTTATCATTCTAAACGGAGATAGAACCTTATCATTCTAAACGGAGATAGAACCTTATCATTCTAAACGGAGTTAGAACCTTCTCATTCTAAACTCACGACATGCCTCGGGTTTACACACCCCGTTATCATGCAGGATTAAAGGCGTAGCCGTTTAAAACAATTGGGACGAGAGGATGAGCCGTTATATTTCAGCAGCAGTGGTGAATGAAATTGGTATTTTTTCAGTCAGTTGTTTTTACTAGTCATATTTTTCTTATATTGTCTCAGTGACAATTGCCACCAATCTTTCATCTCATGAAATGTTAATGGGTTGCCTGCTGGGTTGCATGGGTCTCGTATCATTATAATGCATAGTGATAGGCTACCCTAATTGCGTATTTATGTGTGCATAAATATCCTAGAATTACTGTTTTCCCAAACAACATTTCGCATTTACTGTTGTGTCAAATTCGAAACTAGTCTCTATTGTCCCGCGTCTCTTGTAAGATTGTGCGGTTGACATGTAGGATACGCGCACATTCAGATTAAACGAAACCGATGCATAATGGTAATCTCACTGTAGCCTAGATGTAAGATACAGTGATGTTTCTGTCATGACTGCGCTCTCTGCCAGGTGTAAAACACACGGTATTACATGCAATCAGCCAGCCGCTATGAATGTCAAAAGGCAGGCAGGCAGGTAGGTAGGCTGGAGAACGCCCTTAGTGCTTTTATAGATGATGAGATTGATTTATATACTATTTGATGATGAGATAGATAATAGATTGATATCCTATTTGATGAGGTCATTATATCAATGAAAACGATTAGTTTCTTCAGTGGCAACTGGTAATGACTAACTTTGCCTGTGCCCCCCCCCCCCCCCCCCCCTACAGTGCGGAGTACCCCGACTTGCGTAAGCACAACAACTGCATGGCCAGCCACCTGACCCCCGCCATCTACGCCAAGCTGTGTGACAAACACACGCCCAACGGCTACACCCTGGACGAGGCCATCCAGACCGGCGTGGACAACCCGGGGCACCCCTTCATCAAGACCGTGGGCATGGTGGCCGGGGACGAGGAGTCATACGAGGTCAGGGGGGGGGGGGGGGGGTTGGTAGGGCTAGGGAGGGGGGGGGGGTTGGTAGGGCTAGGGAGGGGGGGGGGTTGGTAGGGCTAGGGAGGGGGCACCCCTTCATCAAGACCGTGGGCATGGTGGCCGGGGACGAGGAGTCATACGAGGTCAGGGGGGGGTTAGGGTTAATGGCCAGCCATTTCTTAAAATAAGGACACGTTACCGAACATTAAGTATATCACCGTTTTTATCATTTACAACAAATTTTGATCATTTACAACATTAGATTTATCACCGTTTTGATCATTTACATAACTATTATATTTTTATAAACTGAACTGTACAGAAATATGTTGTGATTATTTCAACTCATCTTGGTCTGTTGGCAACAATACTTTAAAACATGTACAGTATATCAGGCGAGTTTAAGGTAATGTCTTACCAAATGTTGATAGCATTTTTTGGCCAACCAGCAAGGGCCTATTGGGCACCTAACCAATATGTACCATGGTCTATTTTTTATTTATAAGTTATTTTTTCTTAGTGGGGCAGTCCCACTCATATTTTTATTTTGAATTGGACAGATACAGTGAAGACAGACAGGAAAGTAAGGAGAAGAAGGGAGAGAGGGCATGTCAGCAGGGCATGGGCCGGATTCAAACCCATGCCAACATGGGCATATGTGTGCACTGTAGACTGCGGTGCTAGACCACTGGACCACCCCAGGCCACACACCATGGTCTATTCTATTAACATCTGATCAATGCTTAATCTGAGTATGAAGAACAGACTCACTAATTCCCCTGTCCTGTCCTGATTTAGACTGAGGCCACTGCAACAAGATGGGGGTTGATTTTAGGTTAGGGAGGGGTCCTTCATTTTCTAACTTTTCCTAATTGTCTCTGTAATGAGGTTATCTATTTTCATTGCTTACAGCTATGATTCTGCTCACTTATATTGAGGTGATTTGTCAGTGCGCTGGTCATGTGACAGTGGTATTAGCCAGGAGTGCGTTGCAATATTCAAGGCGGGAGATGACCAGTGACTGGATCAAGAGTTGAGCTGATGTTGTAGAGGAAGAATCTGCAGGAGCGTGCCGTCGCTGCGATGTCCGCACAGGATAGGCGGTTGTCCAGGATCACTCCAAGGTTCTTGGCTGTCTGGGAGGAGGTTACAGTAGAATTCTCAACTGTGATGGAGAAGTCTTGGAGAAGGCAGGCTTTCCCAGGGAGGAAGTAGCTCAGTTTTGTTGAGGTTGAGCTTGAGATGGTGGGCTGACATCCAGGTAAAGATGTCAGCGAGACACGCAGAGACACGTGTTGCCACATGTAGGTCAGCGGGGGTGAAAGACAGGAAGAGTTGAGTGTTGTCTGCGTAGCTGTGATAGGAGAACCCATGTGAGGAGATTACCGAGCCAAGAGACTCGGTATAGAGGGAGAACAGTAAGGGCCCTAGGACAGAGCCCGGGGTACCTATTATGTTTGTGTTGTGCTAATAAATGTAGATCCACACCGGTATACAAACTGAGCTCCGTTTACTTGCCATGTGCCATTCATTCTGACAACACACACACACACCGTCGTAAAGCTCTAACAGACGTACGTAACGTGACGTCGTAAAGGGCAACAAAGTGCTGCAAAGACAATGACACTGTCGTACATAACAGTACCCCAGTGGTGAGGGTTCGTGGAGAAGACAACGATCCTCTCCAAGTCACCTGGTAGGAGCGATCAGCCAGGTAGGAAGCAAACCAGGAGAGTGCAGTGCCAGAGATGCCCAGTTCTGAGAGGATGGAGAGAAGGATCCGGTGGTTTACTGTGTCGAAGGCAGCAGACAGGTCCAGGAGAAGTGGAGGAAACTTGAGCAGTGGAGGGCCTCCGTGACAGCAAGGAGAGCAGTCTCAGTAGAGTGCCTCCGTGACAGCAAGGAGAGCAGTCTCAGTAGAGTGCCCAGCCTTAAAGCCAGATTGTTGGGGGTTCAGGAGGTTGTTCTGATGGAGATAGTCAGTCAGTCATTTAGATGCAGTTCAAGGGTTTTAGATAATAAGGAGAGAAGGGGTACCGGTCTGTAGTTGTGAACACAAGACGGGGCAAGGGTGGGTTTCTTGAGGAGAAGCTTGACTTGGCTTGAAGGCAGCCGGGACAGATCCTGTGGATAAGGAGGAGTTGATTACGCAGGTAAAGAAAGGCAGGAGGTCATTGGAAACGGAGGAGAGAAGGAGCTGCTAACGTCATCAACTTTTTTTTTCTCAAAGTAGGTGACAAAGTCACCGGCAGACAGGGAGGAAGGAGGAGGGGGAGGAGGCGGGTTGAGGAGTGTGGAAAATGTGGAGAACAGTTTCCTAGGATGAGAGGCAGAAGATTGTCTTACGATCTTAATTGATGATGTAACTGCTGAAGATATCCAGCATTGGGTCAATGCATTGCAGACTTCACGCAGTAATACCATGTAAAGGATTGTCGACCAAATATTGTCGACCAAATATTAAACATTAATTTGGACAGTATATTAATCTGTCCCATTATTTTTGGTAACCTGAAAAAGGGGGACTATGTCAAAAAAGTGTAAAAATCTATACATAGATTTCAATTCAATTCAACTTCAATTTATATAGCGCCTTTCACAAACCCAAGGTCGCTTTACAAGAGAATGGGACAAACAGAACAGAGCCAGAGAGACAGACACACAAAACAAGAAACAGTAAAACAGCTAGATGGGTAAGACTGGATGAACTAATAAGCTGACATGCAGACTACAGGTTGAAAGCAGTGGTGAATAGGTGGGTTTTAAATGGTGAATAGGTGGGTTTTAAATGGTGAATAGGTGGGTTTTAAATGGTGAATAGGTGGGTTTTAAATGGTGAATAGGTGGGTTTTAAATGGTGAATAGGTGGGTTTTAAATGGTGAATAGGTGGGTTTTAAATGGTGAATAGGTGGGTTTTAAATGGTGAATAGGTGGGTTTTAAATGGTGAATAGGTGGGTTTTAAATGGTGAATAGGTGGGTTTTCAGGCCAGCTTTGAATATGTCCAGGGTTGGAGGGTCGCGGATATCCTTGGGTAGAGAGTGGCTGCCACACTGAAGGCTCTGTACCCGAAGGTCCGGAGTTTGACGCTGGGTTGGATGAGGAGGCCCGTGTTAGAGGACCTCAGAGATACAGACAGATACAGTAGAATAGTGCCAAAAGAAGACAACATGCTGTCCCTTATTTACACAGGGCGCAGTATTACCCTCCTGTCAGCTTATGTGCAACAGCAAATTGGTATGTTATATATATATATATATGTTATATTGGTTATATAATAATAAGACATATTTTGGGTTCAGGTGTTTGCAGATCTCCTGGACCCTATCATCAAGGAGAGACACAACGGGTATGACCCTAAAACCATGACCCACCCCACTGACCTGGACTCTAGCAAGGTAGGTAGAGGCGCAGAGGTGCAACTCCACAATTATACACAATACACTGATGTAGCGTCTGTCTACCATACATTCTGTCAGAAACACAGGACATGTTGAATTTTCCTCCAGATTGTTGACTATACTGTATTATAATATCTATGGAAGTTCATAATGTTTATCTATTATGTCAATTCAATTCAATTCAACTTTATTGGCCATGTGCAGTGCACTAGGAACATGACTTGGTATTCTCCATGCTGAACAAGCTGCAGTACATACAACAACAAGACGACAACACGACAATAGTCAAGACACACAATATATACAGTACCAATACGAGTGAATAAATATACTGTTTATATATTATAAAGATAACTTGGAAAAAACATGGAAAGTGCAAGGTGCAATGATCAGGAGTTGTTGAGGAGGGCTGTGGCTTTGGGGAAGAAACTGTTCAAGTGGCGTGATGTTTTTGACCTGATGGCCCTGTACCGCTGTCTAGAAGGGAGTCATTCAAACAAACTGTTTCTTCTCTGTCAGATCCATTCGGGCAACTTTGACGACCGCTACGTGCTGTCGTCGCGGGTCAGGACGGGCCGTAGCATCCGGGGACTGAGCCTGCCCCCCGCCTGCACCCGGGCGGAGCGCAGGGAGGTGGAGCGGGTGGTGGTGGACGCCCTCGGTGGCCTGCAGGGGGACCTGGAGGGGAAGTACTACAGCCTCACCCAGATGACCGACCAGGAGCAGCAGCAGCTCATTGACGTGAGTATTTTTAAATGTATTTGTTTATTTAAAGTTATTATTCTGAGTGGGGCAGTCCCACTCATATTTTTCATTTTATTGGACAGATGTAGTGAAGACAGACAGGAAAGTAAGGAGAAGAAGGGAGAGAGAGAGGGCATGTCAGCAGGGCATGGGGCCGGATTCGAACCCATGCCGACATGGGCATATGTGTGCACTGTAGACCACTGGACCACCCCAGGCCACTATTCGTTTATTGAAAAGCAGGGTTCAACAACTCAAATTTAAGACCTTTTTAGACTTTTTTTTAGACCTCTTTGAATATAATTTTTGGCCTATTCGCGTCACCATTATGATAGCTTTTCGTCATCCTTCGAGGTGATGAAATTAGGGAAAAAGGAAGCGAATTTGATTTTTTTGGGTTCCAGCTTGATTAATTGCCGCGTAAATAGATGTGGTCGGACTGATTTCCTTGCAGGATCTCATTTTTAAGACCTAGCACCTAATTTTTAGACCGAATAACTGACATTTTAGACCTTTTTAGGCCTTATAAATTGGATTGCTGGATTTTAGACTTTTAGGCTTTTTAAGACCAGCGCGGAAACCCTGTAAAAGGGACAATGGACAGTCATTGACTCTCCCTGAATTAGCTGGGTAGCTAAATTGCATCAGCAGTCCCAGAGCAGGTAAATCCACAGGGGAAATACGGTCTCTGATGTTATAGCAGTAGTGACCGCTAGTTTTAACTTTGTAACTGTTTACTGTACTGAACATTTATCAGGACTGTAGCTTGTTAGACCCTCCTACTAAGATTTTAAAGGTAGACTAAAGCCAGGCGGACACTGCGGTTTTCACAGTTTTAACGTGGCAATTCCAGCTGCTAGGACGGTCTTATACATCCGTAACGTCTGCCTGACTTAACACTTAATCGGCCATGAGTAAAACATCTTTGCACTCGATCAAATTTCAGGACCCTCCTTTCATGACTTTTTCTAGATATGTGCGTTCTACCACCCAGTATCCTTACGTTTTCAAAATCACATCAGGATAAGCTAGTATAAAGTGTGTATTTTGATGTTTTTCTGTGTAGGAGGCAGGCTAATTTACAAGAGGCCAACTAGTGGTCGTTGTGTGTAAATAGCAGCTTAGCATTGTAAAGATCTGACCCCCGAGGCGGCTCTTATAGTAGGTAAAAAAGGCACGGCTGCTCTAGTTAATGAATGAATGAATGAATGAATGAATGAATGGTCTTTATTGTCATTGCTATAGTACAGGTACCAAACAACGAAATTTAGGAGGGGTGGCTCCCCTGGTGTTAGGAAAGAAAAAAAACTTTAAAAAAACACAAGAAGGGAAGGAGCTGGTTTACATAAATAAGGGCTATGTACACTATCCACTATACTATACTGTACAGATAGACGACTAGGGTTGTCATATTGCACATAGTGTTATTGCACATTTATTTAAAGTGTCGCAGTTTGCAGGCTTGAAATGTACATATTTGTGCCTCAGCACTACACCTGATTTTTTCAGTCCAGCAGCTGCCATCAATCCGTCCAGACTGTCCAGGGCCCAGAACCTAGGTCTTTGCTGTGTTCAGGGCCTGGACGGCCCTGGGGTAGAAGCTGTTCTTCAGTCTGTTTGTCCTTGCGGTCATGGTCCTGAACCGCCTTTTCGAGGGCAGCCGGGTAAAGTGTTCGTACCCAGGGTGGGTTGGGTCCCTGGAGATCTTGGAGGCCTATGAAGGAGGCCTTATTAATGAATAATTATTAGCTAATGTGAAGAATAACCTTTCGTTATTCTGCCAGACCTTTGTCTCGTGGCTCATCATGTTTCATTGCCGTGCTCGTTAAGGTAATAGTCTTTAGGTAATAGTCGTTAAGGGAACAGTCTTTCACATCAGTGAACCAGAGGAGAGGAGGCCGTTTTAGACTGTTGAGCTGCTCCCATGAACATGTCTTCTTCCCTTCCATGAAACCTTTTTATTTCCTGTCTCTCCTGCGTTCATGTAGGACCACTTCCTGTTCGACAAACCCGTCTCCCCACTGCTGACGTGTTCTGGGATGGCTCGCGATTGGCCAGATGCTCGTGGTATCTGGTAAGCACCGCTCGATCCCAAACACTACTCCTCAGGGAAGAGGAAGATAAACATTGATGATGATGTGTGACATTACATTGTGCAGGTTTTTTTCCATTTTACAAACATCATTGGCAACAGACATACAGTTTAGGGGGCAGGAGATGGGCACCTGCCCAATAGTAACTAGCGGTTTTATAACAATATAGGTTTTGGGCTGTTGGTTTTTGGTGGATTTAATGTTTTTTAGACTGTGGTTAGGCTGGAAAGTGTCAATCCCATCTGGCAACCCTGTGCCCAGTAGCTTCTCCACACTGAGCCAAAGTCAGGTGCATTAGCAGTGCAGACAACGTCCCTTCAGCATTACATTTCCAGTGCCCAGAAATAGCCTGACGCTACCGCTAGCCCCAGCCACGGCTCGCTCCAGGATCGATCACCGGACACCCTGCCCTCCCCCCCCCCCCCCCCTGCCCTCCGATGCCCACTGCATGCCAAGCTGCCAACCTCTCTTTAATAATTCATCCCCCCGTTCTTCAGTTGACATCTCCCCCCCTCCATCCTTTCATCCCTCGTTCTCTGCTCTCCTTTCTCCAGGACTTATCCATCCATCAACTCATTAAAACTCTTAACAGTTTTGGGGGGGTGGAGGGAGGGAGGGGGTCTTCTGCGAGATATAATGCACTGCTAAGTGGAGGGAGGGTTGTAATGCAGTTCTGTTAAATCCCATCTGAGATCACAAGGGCACCAAGCACTCTGTGTAAGCAATTTACCATGAGAGGAAGGGGGTTGTGGAGACATTGCGCCTCGTGCCACAACCCTGTACCAGTGGTAAATGTCTCCACAACTTGAGGGTGGCTGTGGTGCAGGAGGTAGAGCTGCCGTCTAATGATCACAAGGTTGGCAGATCAGCGGTTCGAGCCCCGGCTGGCCACATGTCGAAGTGTCCTTGGGCAAGACACTGAACCCCAAAATTGCTCCCAGTGAGCGGGGCCCGGCGCCTTGCATGGCAGCTTGCCGTGAATGTGTGTGTGAATGGGTGAATGAGAGGCCGTTGTAAAGCGTTTTGGAATAAGGCGCTATATAAGTCAGTCCATTTACCATTTACCATTTCACAACCCCCGCCCTCGAATGGTCAATTGCTTTTCTACAAAAACCACCCCATAATATAAAAAATACACAGTTGTAACATTAAATTCATTTATTTACAATCATTCATCGTTTTAGAATACATAATATCCTTCCGCCACAGAATATAGTCCCATAAACAAGATCAACGATTGCATTGTAGGCTAGCACAGGTGTTCTTAATCAGATTGATTGGGAGGCGCATTGATACTGGAAATGTGGTCTGAACTGAAGGAAGTTGGGGTATTTACCACTGTTGCTAGCCAATCAGAATCCAGTATCCAAACATGCTGTTGGAGAAGTATCCTCCTTGACCTCTCAAACCAACGTGGTTATTGACATTAGACACACAGTCACCACCATGACCAGTGGTAAAACAGATCGGTTTCTCAGATATGCACGGTGAATTATAGCCTGTGTCTGCTCACTGTTTCTGTTGCTTGTTTGTTGTTATGTTATGTTGTATATTGTATGTTTTTATACTGTATGTGGTGTCTTTTTTTAATTAAGTGCTGCTTTTCTTGGCCAGGGCTCATTTGAAAACGAGGCTACTCTCTCAATATGACTACCCTGGTTAAATAAAGGATTAATAATAATTATAATACTGTGAGGAGATTACCGAGCCAAGAGACTGGGTATAGAGGGAGAGAGATCTGTTTGTCAGATATGCACGGTGGATAATCTAATAATCTGAGTAACCCTCTCTCTGCTCTGTTGACCCGTGGCTTGGCCTCTCCTTTGGCCGTTGTTTACCCCCCTCACCTGACCGTGGCGCTGTGTTTACCGCCCTCACCCCACCTGACCGTGGCTCAGGCACAACAACCAGAAGACCTTCCTGATCTGGATCAACGAGGAGGACCACACCCGGGTCATCTCCATGGAGAAGGGAGGCAACATGAAGAGGGTGTTTGATAGGTTCTGTACAGGCCTGAAAGCAGTGAGTGACCGCACGCACACGCACGCATGCACGCACGCACGCACGCACGCACGCACGCACGCACGCACGCACGCACGCACACACACACACACACACACACACACACACACTCACACACACACACACACACACACACACACACACACACACACTCACACACACACACACACACACACATACTTGTTTATGCTACATTGTGGGACAATATGACTAGGACCTCCCGTGTGGGGACACCCCTTTCTAGACACCGTACAGCACTGAGAAAAATCAGGCATGATCAGAAAAAATTCAGGAACCAGAATCTCACTTCAAATTAGCAATATTCAATACTTTTTTCAAGACATGACTTCTTCCACCCATGTGGGGAGTCTCAGGTTGCTATCTTTCTGGGGACACCATAACACACTTTCAGATATTACTATCTTTCTGGGGACACCATAACACACTTTCAGATATTACTATCTTTCCGGGGACACCATAACACACTTTCAGATGTTACCATCTTTCTGGGGACACCATAACACACTTTCAGATGTTACTATCTTTCTGGGGACACCATAACACACTTTCAGATGTTACCATCTTTCTGGGGACACCATAACACACTTTCAGATGTTACCATCTTTCTGGGGAACACCTTAACACACTTTCAGATGTTACCATCTTTCTGGGGAACACCTTAACACACTTTGGTTGAATCCCAAATGGAGCCCTTATCCAAGCCCTGAACCCTTGAAGACTTTGGGTGCGTTTGTTTAATCTCCCGGGAGCGCACTCGGGTTGACATAGTGAGTTATTGTCACTATGTTATTGTTGTTATTGTTGTTATTGTCACTATAATTGTATAGTTATTGTTAACTCGGGTTACAGCTTAGCATGTAACTCAGTACTCTAGTTAGCACTGATACAGCTTAGCATATAACTCAGTACAGTAGTTAGCACTGATACAGCTTAGCATGTAACTCAGTACTCTAGTTAGCACTGATACAGCTTAGCATGTAACTCAATACTCTAGTTAGCACTGATACAGCTTAGCATGTAACTCAGTACTCTAGTTAGCACTGATACAGCTTAGCATGTAACTCAGTACTCTAGTTAGCACTGATACAGCTTAGCATGTAACTCAGTACTCTAGTTAGCACTGATACAGCTTAGCATGTAACTCAATACTCTCTAGCCCAATGTATCACCAAACAGCGCTCAATTTAGTCACTCACTATTCGCCTACCCCTCCCCCACACAGCACCTTCCACAGCTAGCAGCACACTCAGGCCTCAGCCGTTCATTTAACATTGCCGACCTCCTGAACTTTAAGGTTAAAATAAATACATACAATATCCTTTGTAAAAGTCAAACCCTGAAAAGTCATCAAACTGTGATGGAGCATATTAAGCCAGTAGCTTTTGGAAAATGGATGCATTTTGTGCATTCCTGGGCCTGCTTGTTAACTGAGAACCAATCACTATTCGCCTACCCCTCCCCCACACAGCACCTTCCACAGATAGCAACACACAGGCCTCTGCTGTTCATTTAACATTGCCGACCTCCTGAACTTTAGGCTCACGTTTGGGACACTTCCTATGTAGCCAGGGGAACAGAAAAAGACACACACCATTAGTGGGATGCCAGCTTTCAGCCAAAAGTGATTTCAGGTCTCTAGCCCAATGTATCACCAAACAGCACTCAATTTAGTCACTCACTACCCCTCCCCACTCAGCCGTTTAACATTGGCGACCTCCTGAACTTTAGGCTCACTTTTGGGACACTTCCTATGTAGCCAGGGGAACAGAAAAAGACACACGCCATCAGTGGGATGCCAGCTTTCAGCCAAAAGTGATTTCAAGTCTCTAGCCCAATGTATCACCAAACAGCGCTCAATTTAGTTGTGCACTATGCAGACAGAGCACTGATTTGCACCCCTCCCCCACACAGTTAAGTTTCTGTTCTGCTGAAATCTGCCTCGCTCTGTTCAATTAACCTTCCTTCATGACCGGCTCACGGTGGGACCCGTGCCGTGCTGGCGCACTCATGTCCATAATCGAGAATTTCTCTTAGCTTCTCTCCCACCATGTCAGCCATGCAGAGAGCGATTTTTTTACTAAAATAAAATAACCAGAATGTTTATGATATGCTTTTTGTTAACTTTAGCACTGTGAGACTTGCAGTTGGAGTTCATATAATTGTAATCTCACCATATATGACAATACTCTTAAAAGGGTTAAAATAAATACATACAATATCCTTTGTAAAAGTCAAACCCTGAAAAGTCATCAAACTGTGATGGAGCATATTAAGCCAGTAGCTTTTGGAAAATGGATGCATTTTGTGCATTCCTGGGCCTGCTTGTTAACTGAGAACCAATCACTATTCGCCTACCCCTCCCCCACACAGCACCTTCCACAGATAGCAACACACAGGCCTCTGCTGTTCATTTAACATTGCCGACCTCCTGAACTTTAGGCTCACGTTTGGGACACTTCCTATGTAGCCAGGGGAACAGAAAAAGACACACACCATTAGTGGGATGCCAGCTTTCAGCCAAAAGTGATTTCAGGTCTCTAGCCCAATGTATCACCAAACAGCACTCAATTTAGTCACTCACTACCCCTCCCCACTCAGCCGTTTAACATTGGCGACCTCCTGAACTTTAGGCTCACTTTTGGGACACTTCCTATGTAGCCAGGGGAACAGAAAAAGACACACACCATCAGTGGGATGCCAGCTTTCAGACAAAAGTGATTTCAGGTCTCTAGCCCAATGTATCACCAAACAGCACTCAATTTAGTCACTCACTACCCCTCCCCACTCAGCCGTTTAACATTGGCGACCTCCTGAACTTTAGGCTCACTTTTGGGACACTTCCTATGTAGCCAGGGGAACAGAAAAAGACACACACCATCAGTGGGATGCCAGCCAAAAGTGATTTCAAGTCTCTAGCCCAATGTATCACCAAACAGCACTCAATTATATGCTCAATATATTTTAACAGTGAAAAAACAGGAAATACAGATTTAAAAAAATAAATAAATAATCACAATAGTATGTTATTAGAATGATATAAACTTAAAATAAAATCAGTCTACTGTTAATAAAACTACTGCTGCAGATTTCTGTTGGTCTGTTTCTCAGACTGAATTGGTTCCATACTGCTTGGCCCTCTGAAAGGTCACAGCCAGGTCAGCTGCAGGTTGGGGCGGGGGAGGGGAGACATCAATTAACTACCTGCACCTCCAAACTTTCCCCAAAGCTACTGCTGCATTCAATGCACACGGGAATAACTGGTTTTCTGGAACAAGATGAATAATTATTATTCATAAATGTAGAACTGCTTAATCCCTTTATGTTTTGTAATTATTTAAAGATAAAACAACAGTTTTAAATGTTTTTATAATTTAAACCATTATATGGCTTGCATGATTGAGAATGTTGTCATTTTTAATACACAGTTTTGGTACACTACATTAACGCATTTACAGAACTCTCCTTAAAATTACAAATATAGTACTTATTACTAATACACTCAGGCCTCAGCCGTTCATTTAACATTGCCGACCTCCTGAACTTTAGGGACACTTCCTATGTAGCCAGGGGAACAGAAAAAGACACACGCCATCAGTGGGATGCCAGCTTTCAGCCAAACGTGATTTCAAGTCTCTAGCCCAATGTATCACCAAACAGCGCTCAATTTAGTCACTCACTATTCGCCTCCCCCTCCCCCACACAGCACCTTCCACAGCTAGCAGCACACTCAGGCCTCAGCCGTTCATTTAACATTGCCGACCTCCTGAACTTTAGTCTCTAGCCCAATGTATCACCAAACAGCGCTCAATTATATGCTCAATATATTTTAACAGTGAAAAAACAGGAAATACAGATTTAAAAAAAAAGAAAATCACAATAGTATGTTATTAGAATGATATAAACTTAAAATAAAATCAGTCTACTGTTAATAAAACTACTGCTGCAGATTTTCTGTTGGTCTGTTTCTCAGACTGAATTGGTGCCATACTGCTTGGCCCTCTGAAAGGTCACAGCCAGGTCAGCTGCAGGTTGGGGCGGGGGAGGGGAGACATCACCAGAATACCTCTGTGTCATTGGCTGCTATAGGCATAAAAGGAGAGAAACTCATGGTGTGGCCCCCATCTTCCCCTGACCTCAACCCTATTGAGAACCTTTGGAGCATCCTCAAGCAAAAATATATATGAGGATGGGAGGCAGTTCACATCAAAACAGCAGCTCTGGGAGGCTATTCTGGCATCCTGCAAAGAAATTCAAGCAGAAACTGTCCAAAAACTCACAAGTTCAATGGATGCAAGAATTGTGAAGGTGATATCAAAGAAGGGGTCCTATGTTAACATGTAACTTGACCTGTTACAGTTTTTCTCAGTCGCTTTGGTGCATTTCTCACATCACTATTAACATTTGCACAACAGTTAGTGCATTTCTCAGAACAATTAGTACAAACTGCAAAACCTAGGTGTTAACCTGCAAAAGCGTGTCACTTGCTCAAAATGGATAGTTCATTCCTCAAAAGCAAGTATTCATGTCAATGAAAGTGTCAGTGTCATCAAAATGAAAAGTCCTGACACCATTGTTTATGAACAAGATAGTCAAATGGCTTTGTCATGTTTTCATTATGACAGTTCACTCTAAGTGTTTTCCAATGCAAAAAAGTCAGATCTTGGTGACACTACCTGAAAATGCTCAAGACAGTACTATACACTATTTGCACAGCCATTTGAAATCTACAGTGGGTTACACATTACTGTATTTAGTGAGGTAAATGAGTACAAGACGCTGAATAGTTATGTTTCACATTTTTACTGCATATGCTCTTTGCAATTCTAATTTGTTCACAGCATTGTGCAAAAGAAAAATACAAACTTGTTTACCACAAACATAAGAAACACCCTTTGGGTAGAGCTGTGCACAACTGTAAACAATATTGCAGTACATATTGGAACTGAATTGGAACATCCAACATACTGTAAATCATTCATTGACATCCAGACGTTCCTGTCTGTCTGGCCACATATTTTCATCGACATCACAGCGAATATCATCCCTGGTAATGCAGCGAGGAAAGTATCTCCCTGAGTGGCGAATCCACCCTCTGCTAGCAAGGCCATTTGGGTATGTGGATGCCGGTCATATACCTTCCACCTCCAGGAAGAGAAAAACTCCTCTATTGGATTCAGGAATGGCGAGTAGGGAGGGAGATATTCCACCAGCATCCTTTCATGTGCTGCAAACCACTGTCTGACCAGATCTGAGTGGTGAAAACGCATATTATCCCATACAACAACATACTTGTTCAGATGGTCTCCATTTAGACCCCTCTCATTCTCAGGGATTATGTCCCTGTAAAGAGTGTCTAAAAAAGTCAGCAGATGTTGTGTTGTGTGGACCAAGACAGGGTATATGGGTGAGGACGCCGTTTTCTGAGACGGCTGCACACATTGTAATATTCCCTCCTCGTTGGCCTGGGACATCAATGGTTGCTCTCTGTCCAATGTGATTTCTGCCACGCCTTCTACCTTTTGCCAGATTAACGCCTCATCAACGTATATGAATGTGTGCAGCGGTTCCCTGGCCTCCAGCTCCAGTACACACTTTATCCCAGAATAGAGAGAGAGAGAAAAAAACTAATTTTGGACAACATATTGTACAGTATGAATTGTCATGTAAGTGTACTGCATGGCACTACACAAAGTAACCAGTTTACAGCACTGGACATTAGAGTATGCATAGAACACATAAATGTTTTACCTGTACATACTGGTGACGGATCTCCTTCACTCTGTCGCTGTTCCGTTCAAATGGCACATTGTACAATTGTTTCATGCGCATTTCATTTCTCCTGAGCAGTCAATTGTAGCGATTGAAACGGATTCAATATTCCCAAAGATATTGTCATCCTCTATAACAGCGCTTTGTATCTCTCTCAACCTTATGGCATTGTTTGCAATCACCATTGCACACATGGCTTCCTCTTGTTGTGGAGTAAAAAGGGGCCCTTTTCCACCTCTGCAAGGTTGTCTTGCCTTGTCTTGTCTATGTGGTGCAGAGTAAAATTACAGTAATGTACAGTAAACATGAGATATACGGCTTTAACCCATATTACTGTAGTGAACAATAACAGAGAGAAATTGTTCAATTTGGGAGACATTTTCAGGAAAAATGATAAAGAAATGTATACAATTTGCTTGACAGATTTTGACAACTTGTTCAACATTTTTGGATGTAATGACTCAAGCAATGAAATGAGGACTTAGTTTTATAGGGAATGACTATTAAGCATCCAAAAGTATAGTTCATTTTGACTGACATGACATAAGCAAATGATAATGTTATAAAACAGCTGAGAATTGTATGACAGCAATTGATGCATGTCCAAAAGCATTTGCAATTTGTTTGAAGGAATGAGAAACTGCTACTATGATGTGCACAAATGACTAAATGTTGTGGAGGTTGAACTAACAGTTATGAGAATTTCAATTCTGATCAGAGAAATGCACCAAAGCAATTGAGAAAAACTGTAAGATGTTTTTGTTTGAAATAGCTTTTGATTTCAGTAAATATGACCTCCTAATATGACCTCCTAACCCTAAATTCATCACAATTGTTTGTTCTTTACAACCTATAAAATGTTTTGAAACTCTGTTGTGCATAATAATTTGGAACAGTGCATTTTGAGTTTTTTATTAAAAAAAAAAATACTGTTATCATTGGGAGGTTTGTTCAATAACATTTGAATTATACTCTAACGGTTGATGACTTGAAAATTATACTGATTGTCATTTGCATCGACTATTTAGGAAAATCTGATAAAAATATAATTTGCATAATAATTTGGAACGAGGTGTATATTTAACCTTTTCGAGAGGGAACTGTGCTCAGTATAGTTTTAACAATAAAGGTCCCATATTATCTTATATCTTAATTCACTTCCTGGTAATTGCTATGTTGCAAATACCCTGCGTTATTAAAATATGGAGAAATATGAATTAGGAAATTATGGAAATACTGTAATAGGTACAGATTTTAAAAGCATGCCCCCATCAGAATCAGAATCAGAAAAGTGTATTGCCAAGTACGTTCACACATACAAGGAATTTGCTTTGTAAAACATGGAAAGGTAATAAAAACAAGTGCCATAATCTGTGCCCCACCCAAAAACCAGCCGCCACTGCTATTTACACCATGGAATTATAGTCACACACTTTCTAGTCACAATAATAAGACCAATGTTAACCAGCGTTCTCTGTCAGAACACTCAGCCAGTATATTTGCTAGCGTTTCACCCTGCAAAAACTCTCGCGTCGCGCGCACACACTCGTCTCGCGCGCACACTCGCGCACAATCTTGTATTATTCTCCAACGGCACAACGCGAAACGAAGTGTGCTCCGTCCCCACTAATTAGATCTTCAGCCAAACCTGCACACCTGTCTCCACCCCCAATCATGTGCTTGATGCAAAGTGCACGTGACAGACAGGCAGCTCATATGATTGGCTGCAGGAGTGTTAAATGTGTGTTAAAATTTCTGCCATTTCTGTGAAAAAAATAGTAAAAAATGGCGATTTCGCCACCAGGGGCGCACTCTAAACACTGATTAAGCACTCTTTTCAGACTTATGTAGCAGTGTGGGTCAAAATTTAAAACATAGAAATATTTGCACTAGACATATCAGCAACACTTTTTCTACCAAATTCAATGAAAATCGGTGTGGGGACCCGTTTTGGGTCCCCACACCGATTTCGAGTCCCCACACCGTGGTTGTGCTGTCAGACCTCAGTCCCCACATAGTAGTATACACAGGCACACACACACACACACACACACACACACACACACACACACATACACACATCTTGAAGCTTCAAACTTGAAACACCCACTCAAATTACTTGGTCGGAACTAACTGTTGTATAATAACTACGTTCCAGCCGTGTCGATATCCATGACATACGCACGGCTACATGGAATGTTGACACATCTTTTCATATTACTCCGCGTTTGTTTAAATTACCGTTATCCAAGTTACATTCTTACCGTTGCTTAGCAACCGATAAACAACTGTTCAGCGGATGAATACACTTACAATAAAACATAGTTCCATTAAAATACATTAATTAAAAGTTTGTCTTGTCTTTCTTTTGTGAAATATTGATAGATAAATGTGGTAGCCGTTGTATAAAAGCGTTATGGAACGAGAAGCCGTGGTACATCGTGGATATCAGCACAGCTAGGGGGTGTAACAGCACTCCGCTTCGCGTCTAACCTAAACAAAACATATTTGCATTCTTTCAACAGGCTACAAATACTTAAATTATTTATCTAAGTGTTCCAAGTTCCACATTAAGAGACAGACACAACAGATGCCAAATGTCAAGCAAGGACTGTTATTAAACAGTCAGACATACACAGACACACACACAGACACACACACACACACACACACACACACAGACACACATGTGTCAACCGAACATGTGTGTATGTCTGTGTATGTCTGTATGTGTCTGTGGATGTCTGTGTGTGTGTCTGTCTGTGTGTGTCTGTGTGTGTCACACACAGGCACACACAGACACATTCAGATCCGTTGTGCCTGTGTGTCCTCAGGTGGAGAAGCTGATCCAGGAGAAGGGCTGGGAGTTCATGTGGAACGAGCGTCTGGGGTACGTCCTCACCTGCCCCTCCAACCTGGGCACCGGCCTCCGCGCAGGGGTGCACGTCAATCTGCCCAAGCTCAGCAAGGTACTACAAGGCTGCTCTCAAACAGTCCTGTGACCACATCACTCTTGTCCTCCACTCTCACCACTCAGAGACTCACCCTCACTCTCCACTTTTAAATCCCATCTCAAAACCTACCTGTTCTCCCATGTATACAACCTCCCCTATCCCTAACCATCTCCCCTAACCCTGCCACCCCCCTCCCCTCCCCCCCTGGACATGCATACAACCTCCCCTACCCCTAACCATCTCCCCTAACCCTAACCATCTCCCTTAACCCTGCCACCCCCCTCCCCCCCTGGACATTGCTGTGTTAATTGTTCCCTGTGCCTGTTTGTTAACTTGTGTGTTCTATGTGCTCATGTTATCTGTTGCTTGTTGTTTCTGTGTTTTCTGTTTTTCCCATATTGTCAGCGTCTTTGAGCCCCGGAAAAGCGCTATATAAAAACAATGAATTATTATTATTATTATTATTATTATTATTATTATTATTATTATTATTATTATTACCACACACACACACACACACACACACACACACACACACACACAAGCACACCTGCACCTTCACACCACCAGTGTGACCAGTAAAAAACCCAAACAGCAACATTTCAATCCTTATTTCACTTGGTCAGCCACACCCACTAACCCTGTCCCCCCCTGACTACCCCTCTTCTACCCCCCCGCCCCCCCCCCCTCTAGGACCCTCGTTTCTCTAAGATCCTGGACAACCTGCGTCTGCAGAAGCGAGGCACGGGGGGGGTGGACACGGCCGCCGTGGGGAGCACCTTCGACATCTCCAACCTGGACCGCCTGGGGAAGTCAGAGGTAGGGGCTGTGTCTCAGGAGGTAGAGCCGCCGTCTAATGATCACAAGGTTGGCAGATCAGCGGTTCGAGCCCCGGCTGGCCACATGTCGAAGTGTCCTTGGGCAAGACACTGAAACCCAAATTGCTCCCAGTGAGCGGGCCGGCGCCTTGCATGGTAGCTTGCTGCCATTGGTGTGTGAATGTGTGTGTGAACGGGTGAATGAGAGGCCGTTGTAAAGCGCTTTTATTAAAGGCGCTATATAAGTGCAGTCCATTTACCATTTCCCGACATGAGGACCAAAGCATTAGAACGTGTCACATTGTAGACTATTGGGTTGCAGACGTGGACTGTACTGAAAGGCCTAGGAGAGGAGAGAGACTGGCTGTTGTCTGTCTGTGTTGTGTAGCTTCTTGTGTAGCCAGTCATGCTGTCATGTCTGTGAGAAAGAGAAAGAGAAAGAGAGTGACATAGATTAAGGAAGACAAAGGGACGTATTCTGTCCAGGGTTAGACTGCAGACATAGAGCAGTGTTCCTCACTACTGGTGTGTGTATGTATGTGTGTGTGTGTGTGTGTGTGTGTGTGTGTGTCCCAGGTCCAGCTGGTGCAGACGGTGGTGGACGGGGTCAACTACCTGATAGAATGTGAGAAGAAGCTGGAGAGAGGCCAGGACATCAAGATCCCCCCGCCCATCAGCCAGTTCAAGTAGACCAACCTCAGCTACACCCCCCCCCCTTCCCCTCCCCACCACCACAACCACCACCACCTTACCCCCCCTTCCAGACATACAGACCTCTCTGCCTCATCCTAATCAGAACCATTGATTTCCCAGTAAACAGGGAGTCCAAAAGACGTCCTCAGGGAAGCCGGAATGTGGGTTCAGATGACGTCTTTCTAGGACGTCCAGATGACGTCTCTCTAGGACGTCCTATGGATTACAGAATCGTCTTCTGTAGTTCTGTAGTCCATAAGACGTCCTAAAGACGTCATCTGGACGTCCTAGAAAGTCGGCATCTGAACCCACATCCCGGCTTCCCTGAGGACGTCTTTTGGACTCTTTGTTTACTGGGGTTATAGAGAGAGTTCAGTTCAACAATATCGGGTATTGAGGTATAGAATTTCAATCGCCGCCAATTGGCAACAGACTTTCCAAGAAAACAGTAAAAAAACGCAAGTAAGAATGCTATCGTGTGAGCCAATATGGCCGCCAGTTTGCTTAACTCGATGACACTGCTACTCAAACCCCCCGACTGCTAATCCTGACACTCCTACAGACAGAGCATGTCTTATACCCTACGTGTCGGATAATACTCCTCCTTGTGTGTCTCCTCTCCGGTATATTGGACGTGGATGAACATGACTATTATTGTAGCCTACAACTGGTACTAGTAATACTCTATACATTTTGTGGTAGTACCGGGATATACATCCATAGTGGATTGTGTACATTACATTTAGTTGTAGTTTACTTTTACAACGGATTTGAATGTAGAGAGCAGCTACTGAATGTAAAAGACTGAAAAGACTCAGGTTCCTTGGGAGTTGTAGTTTATAAGACACAGGTTTAAAAAACAATGTCACAAACATGACTGAACTAATAATCAGTGCTTGACTATGTACTGTGTGTGTATCAAGCAATATCATTCTTTAACATATTTTATTAAAGAAAACCATCTTATTTAATGTCACCCCTCTGTCATTCGTTAATAAAAAATATTGTTTCTTTTTCTGCGTGTTCTAGCGTTGTTAATCTTTGGCTGTTCAGAGCAGATTATACCTCATAAGCAAAGCTGTGTGAGTGATTACAGTACAGTAGGTAACCATGGTAACCAAGCTCACTGAGATTGTGATCAGCATGGTAGGAAGCAGGGTTACCACTGAATGGGCTACTTTTGATCACACTGGAATAAAGCATTTGGGCGGGTTGGGCTGGATAAATAGCATTTTAGACGGTATCAAAATGTCAGTGCCTGAAAGTTACGAAATGTGTGAAGTTAAAACACACACCCTAGTAGCTACAATGTAAGGTTTTTAACAGACATACAGTTTAGGGGGCAGGAGATGGGCACCTGCCCAAAAGTAATTCGCGGTTTTCTGACTATTGGATTTGGGCTGGTGGTTTTTGGTGGATTTAGCGTTTTTTAGACTGTGGTTAGGCTGGAAATTGTCAATCCCACCTGGCAACCCTGGTAGGAAGCCTGAAACACTCTAAAATCACTGAGAGAAACATTGTGAGAAATGGTGAGAGAGGCAATGAGAGGTGCAATAGTACGGACATTTGAAATTAAACGGCTGGAATAATAGTTTAAAAATACCGTTAACGTTTTGTTTTCTTTTGGAAGAAACGTTAGTAGGGGACAGTAGCTTACTATACAAGTGTAAGCTACTGGAAAAAAACAAACAAATAGGATTTTAACGTAGTTTAACTATACCACCACCACACTACTGCAAAATGCAGTTAGACTGATATTGAAGTTGACCTTATGTGGGTTGGCTTGAAGTGACTTCATCTATCAGCCGGTCAGCTGAATCATGCTGCACACACACATACACACACATACACACACACACACACACACACACACAGACACACACACACACACACACACACACACACACACACACACACACACACACACACACACACACAGCACTAGGACACTGCCAGGGGAGCAGTATAGTCTTGTGACTAGTGCAGAGCACTGACATCATCACAAAGGATTTGTCTTTATTTACAGTTGCGTCTGAGTCCCTGAAGTGTTGTGTGTTAGGAGCTCCACTCTGTTACTGCTGTGCTACTGAAACCACCGTCACACACACACACTATCATAGCCTGGCTCCCATGATGCTTTGCAAGCGTTGTGCTGCATGCAGACCGTGGTTGGTTCCCTGGCTGGCTCGCTCACCAAACCTGTTGCCATGGAAACCGTCTTACGAGGGAACAAGCACGTTCCTTCGTGCTTGGAGGGAGGGAGGGAGGTGGGGGGGGAGGGAGGGAGGTGGGGGTGGAGGGAGGGAGGGAGGGGGGGGGGGGAGGGAGGGAGGTGGGGGGGGAGGGAGGGAGGGAGGGAGGTGGGGGTGGAGGGAGGGAGGGAGGGGAGGGGGGAGGGAGGTGGGGGGGAGGGCGAGAGGGAGAGGGGGGTGGAGTATACCAGAGAGAGAGAGAGAGAGAGAGAGAGAGAGAGAGAGAGAGAGAGAGAGAGAGAGAGAGGGCTGTCGTATAATGACAGAAACCATTTGCTTTAAAAAAACAAAAACAATGTGGACTTTTTCTCTATAGCCCTTATTTTGCCAGGCATAATATCAGTGATATGGTATGAAATCTCCTAGTATGGTTGGGATAGACATTCCCTATCTGTAGTGTGAGAGACAAACAAGGTATGTTTATTACAGTGTATGTTGTGACTACATTCTCAGATTCCTACCAATCACTTATCCCCCTATTTATATCCCCCCTATTTATGAATGAATGAATGGTCTTTATTGTCATTAATACAGTACAGGTACCATACAACGAAATTTAGGAGGGGGGGCTCCCCTGGTGCTAGGAAAAAAGACTAAAAACAAGAGAGCCAAGGATAAAACAAGAAGGGAAAAGAGCTGGTTGACATAAATAAGGCTATGTACACTATCTACTATACTATACTACTATACTATACAATAAAACACTGTGCTGTACACTATGCTATGCTATAAATATCCTAACTTTTTCCTATATCTGAACCTTATGTACCCGAGGGTTGTCATATTGCACATAATATTTGTTGCACATTCATTAAAGTGTCGCAGTTAGCAGGTTTAGAATGTTCACAGTTGTATTACAATATTGCACTTATGTTTACAATCTAGTAGCTGCCATCAAATTGTCTAGATTGTCCAGGGCCTAGAACCTAGGTCTTTGCTGTGTTCAGGGCCTGAATGGCCCTAGGGTAGAAGCTGAGCTTCAGTCTGTTTGTTCGTGCGAACATGGTCCTGAACCGCCTGCCTGAGCGCAGCCGAACAAATTGTTCGTTCCCAGGGTGGGATGGGTCTCTGGAGATCTTGGACGCCTTCCTGAGGCAGCGTGTGTTGTACAGCTCTTCCAGCTCTTCAAGAGATTTATGTCTCATGTCTCATTCTTGTTTTTTATTATCTTAGGACTGTGTTTTATTATCTTAGGTCTGTGTTTTATATAAACTGCTTCCCATACACCAAATCACAGCACTATAGTTCCATTTCAAATGTCTTATTATCTCCTTGACAACTAGGCAGTGGAACTTAATTACACTCGTCATTATTTCTGGCTTAATACCATACAAGCCATTTCCATCATGAGTAAATGAGATTTCCTCTGCCTACCACAGGTTTACTGTAAACAGTGGGCCTCTCTCAGTCTCTCTGCATCTAACCAGATTAATATGGGTCATTTGCCAGCAGTGGAAATTGGATCCGCTGAGGCCTTCCAAGGGGGCAGTGACCTGTCTACAAGGTAGCTACCAGAATGAGAGGGACAGAATACAGCTGGATAGCAATGGGGCGTATTATATTATACACAATACAGGAGGAGGACTCCTTGCAATTTGTCTTACCTGGGGTCAGTGTGATAGGGTCGAACATGCCGTGTGTCACAGGTAGAGTGGACAGCAGCACTGTCTATCATAGTCGTGGCAGTTCTATCTACTACATTTATTTTTCCCACTCAAATGTTTCATTTTATTGGACAGATGTAGTGAAGACAGACAGGAAAGTAAGGAGAAGAAGGGAGAGAGAGAGGGCATGTCAGCAG
>NC_137679.1:3418723-3523723 GCF_963989245.1 Nansenia antarctica | reverse complement strand
ACTTAGTTGCAGAGTGTTTCTTGTCTCATGAATACTTGTGTATGTGTTTTTGTAGTCCACTAAATCTACGACTACAATTCCCTTAATCTCACACACTTGAAGTTCTGGCTGTAGACCAGGCCGTCCACGTCGGAGCGGGTGTAGCTCTGGAACAGGATGACTCCGGCCACAGCGAAGATGTAAGCGAACACCAGCAGCAGCAAGAAGATGAAGGTCATGGCCTGTCGGGACACACATATGGCGCTTTTCCACTACTGGGCCGACCCGGTTCTTTCTCCTTTCTCCACTGCCAACCGAGCCGCACCAGGCCATAGTACCCGTGCCGTTTTTAGTTCCCGTTCGAGAGGGGTAGCGAAAGGTACTTTTTTGCCAGGCTGTGTGTGACGTGCGACACTGCAGACCGTTGATTGGTCAATGGAAATCGTCATCCCATGTTCATAGACTTCATAAAAACACATCTGCGCTAGATCTAGTAGTTCTAGTTCTAGCGCAGATGTGAGCGGCGAGTAACAGGCACGTAACGTTACAGGTTTTAAGGCTGATCTGTGCATGATAGTAGTGCTGCATTTTGACATAATTCTTATCGCGTTTACCCCCCCGTTGAGCTGTATATCGGCTCTTATGACACGTAACTCCTCCTACAGTCCCGGGTCGCTCCGGGTCAGCAGTTTGTTTTTTTCTTGAGTATGCAATGTAAAAAAAAACTTCATTATGCGGGCAAACAACCGTGATTATGCAATGGAATATGCGGGGAGTTTTGGTGATTTTTATGCTTTGAAAGTGAGGGCATTTGCTAATATTGCGAAAAGCTGCAACACTCTATTCTAACTAGGCTAATACCGTAGGAAAAGACCAAAAGCTCGCAATAAACATCGTTTTTTGCACAGATGTGAGTGTGAAGATGCTGCTTTTTTTGCACTCTATTTGATACTCTTCAGCTGCAGCACCCCAGCTAAGTCTGATCACGGATGAGCGGTGGTATTTTCACTATATTGGGAATGCTGATTTTTGCACATTCAGTGGTAGTCACATGTCAATGACGTCACCCACTGAAGATGGTGCAAACACACTGCTGCTGCTGGGACTGACATGATAGCTCTTGAAATGTTGTTGGTTGATTGCAGGGCCGGTCCTAGGCATTTAGGTGCCCTAGGCGAGAGTATGATTTGATGCCCCTCCCCCAAAATGTTAGGGGCGCCACCACCACCACCACATTAAGCCACCATTACTATTTCATCACCACCCACACATTCAACAGTAAAAATATGGACAACAATGGTTTCAAGACAAAAATATATACAATCAGAAAACAAGGTAGAAATAAACATATTCAAACATTAATAGTGCAATCAGAAATCAGAAAACAAGCTACAGGCGACCGCCTAGTTCGTCTATGCCTAGGACCGGCCTTGGTTGATCGGTTCACCCACCTTGAATGCTTTGGAGAGGGCCATCACAATGAGACGGATCGACCTGAACTTGGAGATGATCTTCAGGGAGCGGAGGATGCGGAACTTCCTCAGGAGCTCCACAAACTCCAGGTCGGCAGCGTTCACCCCTTTGAAGGCCTTGATGATCTCTGGCAAGACAGACTGGGAGGAGAGAAGTCACCCAAGTGTTGTGTGATCTCAGACTGATATCGATCTACTTATACAAACTATTCCCAGTAAAGCGAATATGATGTATGATGACACTATTCATGTACCTTACATCCTGGTGCCTCGTGAATGCTCGTGAATTCTCCAAATCTACTCAAACACATCGTATCTATCACTATCACAAGTCTCTTTTGTTTGTTTGACCGTTACCATTATGGTCACCACAAAATCGAAGATGTTCCACGTGTTTTTCCAGAAGTGCCGGAAGTTGTCCACCCACTTCAGCAGGATCTCCAGGAAGAAGATGGCCAGAATGCTCCAGTCCAACATGTCCAGAACGAGTTTCAGGATCTCCAGATTAGGGTCCATGTTGTCAAAAACCTCTGGATCAGAAAGATTAGCCTGGTTGTCAGATTTGTAACACGGTCTGATTGAAAAGGTCCGCATGGGAGAAATGCTCAAGTCTTGCAAATGACCCAAAAGCTTTTCTTATCATATTACGAACGTTTAAGTGTTGAAAAGCCCAGTTTTAGGATCACTAAATACGTGTATATATATATATATATATATATATATATATATATATGTTACGGTACATGTGGGAATACGGTACATGTGGGAAAACTAGGGTTAGGGTTAGGTGCTAGGGTGCTATGGTTAGGGTTAGGGGTAGACATGCCAGCATGTACCAAGTCGACGTAGCACCTAACCCTAACCCTAGTTTTCCCACATGTACCGTATTCCCACATGTACCGTAACATATACAGTATATATATATATATAATTAGTGGCTTGTAAACAAACATGCATTTTAGGACATGTTCAAAAGCAAGGACTGTGTGATCATCTAATTATGTGTAGTTATGTGTTTCTAGCATGTTGATGTTCTATCTAAGCATGCACAGTTGTGAAAATGTTGTGCATTTTGAAATGCTAAAGATTTTTAGATTACCTGCTTGGATCCCCAGTACAATGGTGTTCAGGATGATGAGGAAGACAATTATATTTGCAAACAATTTACCTGAAAATATTCAGTCAAGGTAACATAATATCGTATTTGAAAAGAAGATGTGAGAGGCTCCTTTCTTAGCGTAAACGTGTTAACCTGTAGGCCTACTGTTATATTTCTATAAATCCCAAACATATTATATATAGAAATAAAACATCCAACCTAAGTCTCAACAGTAAATCAAGTTTTAAAAAAATGCTATGTTTTATACTACTTAAATGACAAATATGTGACATTTACTGGTATCCTAAATGTAAACTAAACCCAAGTGTTACTCTCAAGGGGATACTCTCTATGATCCAGTGGGCGAACATGTTGACGGGTGGGTAGTCAGAGTAGCGGTTCTTCAGTCGCCCCTGGCGCCGGCGGTCCATGGTCATGGTGCCCCCCCCCCTCTGGGGAGAGATCTCAAAGCGCACCAGCTGGTGAGCCTCCTTCCCCCCCAGACTGGTGTAGTTATCCTGGTCTAACACACACACACACACACATACACACAACACACAACGTTTATGGTGTATTGATACTACATCCCATACACCTTTGTGATGATCAAGTTGCTCAAGAAGAGATGCGACCTAAAACACACGACCTCTGCGACCTCAGCGGCGAGGGTCGGTTTAATTTCGGCGCCCACGTGGTGAAAACGGCCGCAAACTACCATTCAGGAGCACTTTGAGCTGCAACGTTTGCAGGAAAAGCGCTATACAAATAAAAAGGTATAATTATAATAATTATTATTATTATTATTCAAGCTATCATTCAGGACCCCAGACACCCCAGCTACCCCAGCCACGCCCTGTTCCCACTCAACTCAACCGTCACCACCAACATCACCAACATCAACATCTTTGCTCTCAAAACATCTGAAAACAACCCTCTCTAACCGAGGTAGAAACCTCATCATCACCATACCGAGCACATCGTTGGTGCAGTATTTGGGACTTCCTCGCTGCTCCTCCTGCAGCTGGTCCAGCAGGTAGAAGCTCTGGATGAGTTTGGACCTGACGACCTCGGCCCTGTGGTTGACCTTGCCTCTCTCACTGTGGCTGTTGGTGTGTCTGGAGGAGGAGGTCTGGGGCTCCTGTGGATGACAACAAGACACAACTATCAGACGGATGGATTTGACTCTAAATTGCAGACAAGAACATCTGCAGTTAATTAATATGTTCTATATGAAACAGTCATGTCACAACTTACCTGTGTCCCCATTTTCTTTGTGACTTTAGCCCAGTTCTGGTTCTCCTAAACTAAACCAGTTGACTCATCTGAACAGTTCCTGACAACAGAATGCAACTTTGGTAAATTGGTAATGGTGGCTTCTTGCCGTTGCTTAGCAACCAGTAGCAACCAACTGTTCAGCGGATGAATAATAATAATAATAATAATAATAATACATTAGACTTATACAGAGCTTTTCTAGACACTCAAAGACGCTTTACAAACTGAAAAGATCGAGTAGTAATAATACACTTACAACTAAACATTTCCATTTAAAATACATTCAAACTTTCATTCAAAAGTTTGTCTCTTGCCGTTGTGCCGTAACCCGCTAGCTGTGCCGATATCCACGACATACCACGGCTTCTCCTTCCATAACGCTTAATTATTGTGTCATTCGGGAAATATTCAACATTTTAACAAATAAATATAAATATCATATCAACCTAACATCTAAAAATAATAACCAATCAATATTTGTGTATGTAGGCTATAGACTATGGTTATATGGACAGTCGCAAATAATTAGGATTTTGAGATAGTCATTGACATGAGTAATAAATAGCTGATTTATATTAGTGACCATATCTTTATCACCATCATCATTCTCTATCTCGTTATTCATTGTTTTAATTAAATAAGAAACTAATTAGTTTACACACACATTGACATAATTGAGATGGCCTCAAAAGCGGTTATTAGGGTTAGTGCGCATGCGCAATGCAATAGCATTCAATGTTGTAATATCATTACTTTTATTGCAACATGAAGCAATAATGAAGCATTGGTGACGAATGGTGTGTGCGTGTGTGTGTGTGTGTGTGTGTGTGTGTGTGTGTGTGTGTGTGTGTGTGTGTGTGTGTGTGTGTGTGTGTGTGTGTGTGTGTGTGTGTGTGTGTGCGTGCGTGTGTGTGTGTGTGTGTGTGCGTGTGTGTGTGTGTGTGTGTGTGTGTGTGTGTGTGTGTGTGTGTGTGTGTGTGTGTGTGTGTGTGTGTGTTGGTGATTGGGAGTCACAACCAGGAAGTCATGTAAATGCCTGGGCTTGCGATTGGCTGATCGAGACAGCGTGACGCTGTTCCAAACGCCAATCGAGAGAAGTCATGTAAATGCCTGTCTCCTATTGGCTGATCGAGACAGCGTGACGCTGGTCCAAAACGACCAATCGAGAGATGCCACACTTTGGTGTTACTCTGACAAAGTCCCGGGCTGCACATCCTTTAACAACCACCAGCCAAACCCTCTTTCTCTTTCTCTCCCCGAACCAAACACTGAACACTGGGCCCCACGATCCGGCACGTCAGATTGTTGGACAGTCCCTGGTCCAGAACAGGCTTGTTAACAAGTACCGTTGAAAGTACAAATTCCCTCCATTTTGTGGTTTTTTTCCCTGCATCGAAGACCATCTCTTTAACCATGTTGCGGTTGTTCGTCCTGGCTGTGCTCGCCGCCGGGGCTGCCCAGACCCAGGCCGGGGATGTGCTCGACCTGTCGGACGATGACTTCGACAGCACCGTGGCAGACCTGCCCATGGTCCTGGTGGAGTTCTTCGCCCCCTGGTAAGTTACTAAACTTACTAGATAATTAAATGTGCATAATGGCTGCGATGTTGCATATTGATTATTGTCTGAGATGTGAAATGCCGTTAGTGTCCGTTAGTTAGTTCCTCTCCTCCCCGCCCCCCCCAACTATTGCAAAGCTAAAGTAGCTAACTATCGAAAATAAGCCTGGACTTTCCTTTAGAGTCGTTGATGGAATACCCCCCTGTTTTATATCAATTCAAGATTTGAATTGAATTCAAGAATGAGTGAGTGCGTTTTTTTTTCTTGTTTTTTTTCTTTTTAATTAACTGAATCATTTTGGCTTCTGGGACTTTTGTCGTCTGAGCTGGGTTGAGACTTCTTTCTTTCATCCATGCACGTTAATGTTATTAAACTAAAGCATCACTCTGGGAGCTAACATGTGTTATTAAAGCATCTACTCTGACCTGGTGCCAAGCATCTAGCTAGGCTAAACTGTGTCCAATAGATGTGAATGGTGATCTAAGCTAGCTTGCAACACCACGCTTCTATGTTATCCAGCTATCTATCTAGCTGCAAATGTGCTGCAGTCTGTCTGGTGAACTCGTTTCTATATGAGAGATGAGTGCTGATCGTTATTTCCAGAGCGAATTTACGAACGCACTAGTCTTTTAGGATTCTCCTTATTATGTTTATGCACCTGAGGATATTTGATGTCAGATTACGCTTGTCATGTTAGCTTAGTTTTCTTAGGTTAGAAGGTAGAAATGACCTGTCACGCCTCAATGTTATCCTTAATACAAAACCACACTCTCAGTGTTTTAGTCAGTTTATGGTTTATAAATGACTGTTTTCGGGTTCATATTATAGAGTGTGAGTTATGAACTTGCTCGTAACCCAGTTGAGTTGAATGGACACTACCTTTAAGGATGAGGTAGACTGAGGAAGTTGGGGGGTTGGGCCTAGTCGCTGGTGTAACTCTCTGATTGGCCGGTTAAGGCCTCTAAGTTTGGGTGGCCGCTTCTGATTGGGCCGCAGCTTGCTACAGGGGAAGACGAGTGGCTTTAACAATGCTGTCAAACTTCCCCCCATGTCTTCCAAATGAAGATATCATCGAATCCGTTCGATCAATCAAATATTGTATTAACATTCTGATTTATACGTTTCAAAACAATTACGGGAATTAGCCCAAACAAATCCAAAAATACAAACAAAATAAATGAATACACATTTAACTGAGATTCATTCATCTGCACAGTCATCATGATGGGTATCAAATTCCACACTCCCACTCCCTCTTCTAGATTTCCCTACGCCTGAATAGTTTTCTGGCGGAGTAGAAGTGGTGCTTTGTGTTGGTCAGAGGTGGTATTCATATCCTGTGTCTGATTTCTCCTTCCCTTAGGTGTGGCCATTGTAAAAGACTAGCGCCCGAGTATGAAGTGGCTGCCACACGCCTCAAAGGCATCGTAGCGCTGGCCAAGGTACTGCTTTGATCACTCGGGTCACTTTTGTCGTTTGTGTGACTCCTCCATTTAACTTTTTGGTTTACAAACGCATGAAAATACCACCGCTCATCCGTTATCTTAGCTGAGGTGCTGGAACTGAAGAGTATCAGAGTATCAGTAGAGTGCAAAATAACAGCATCTGCAGACTCAAACACTGCAAAAAAAACATAGCTTATTGTGAGCTTTCGGTCATAGAACTTCTTCGAGGTTTGAGTGTGCGGATGCTGTTTTGTATTCTACTGATACTCTGGTATTCAGTTCCAGCTACTTCAGCTAAGTTTGATAACGGATGAGCGGTGGGATTTTTTTCAGTATTTGGTTTTACAAACACATGAAACATTGTGTGTGTGAAATCCTGCGTCTCGTTGCCGCTCTCACCAATTACCACCGAGTATGGTCACCTGACCTGTCGTGTGCTTTAGGTTGTATGGTCACCTGACCTGTCGTGTGCTTTAGGTTGACTGCACGGTCCACAACAGCGTCTGCAGCAAGTACGGCGTCAGCGGCTACCCCACGCTGAAGATCTTCAGAGACGGAGAGGACTCCGGCGGCTATGACGGACCCAGAACCGCAGGTACGGAGACCAACGTCATTATTCACAATTTACCCAGAGGCCAACAGTTTAAAAAAAAAAAAACATCACGCCACTTGAACAGTTTCTTCCCCAAAGCCCCATAGCCCTCCTCAACAACTCCTGATCATTGCACCTGGCTCTTTACACGTTCTTGCATTAAGTTGTACAGTATATTTAATCACTCGTATTGGTACTGTATATTTTGTCTTGAGTATTGTCGTGTTGTCGTCGTCTTGTTGTTGTATGTACTGTAGCTTGTTCAGCATGGAGAATACCAGGTCACGTTCCTAGTTCACTGTACATGGCCAATAAAATTGAATTGAATCCACACGGACATAATTACTGCCTGTATTGTCCGCATGTTATACACATATGGAATGAGTCCTTGTTCCTCTCCCGTTTTTTCAATGGTCTCTCTCTCTCTGTCTCTGTCTCTCTCTCTCTCTCTCTTCCTCTCTCTCTCCCTCTCTCTCCCCCTCTCTGTCTCTCTCCTTCTCTCTCTCTCCCCTCCCTCCCTCTCTCTCTCTCGCTCTCTCTCTCTCTCTCTCTCTCACTGTCAGATGGGATCGTGAGCCACCTGAAGAAGCAGGCCGGCCCCGCTTCCGTGGAGATCAAGACCGAAGCAGAGTTTGAGAAATACATCGGAGGCCAGGACGCGAGTGTTGTGGGTAAAGTTGCCTTTTCTTTTCTGCTCGTCTGGACTCGGAACTAGAACCATTGCCAGCAATGTGATCCGTCACTAAAACATGTTCTCTCTAAATGTCAAGCCTCTTCCTGTTGATCTGAGTAAGTAAAGAGTATCTAGTTTAAGCTTGCGTTACTCATAGTGTGATAGCTGTCTTGTTTTTTTTATCACGATGACTGCCAATGGCCCCGGGCCTGAGCAACTTTACTCTTCCTGCTACGACTGGGGGTATTGATGATTCACTTCTTGCTTAGTCAAATGTATCGATTTGTAAGTCGCTTTGGAATAAGGCGTCTGCTGAATGCAGGGCTCCCACGGGTCCTTGAAACTTTGTGAATTTGAGGGGGAAAAAGCAAGGTCTTAAAAGTTTTTGAAAATAGACATCTCTCTCTCTCTCAAAAAAACATATATGTTCTGTCTCAAACTATGCCATGTTGGGTCCTTGAATTGAGTCTTGAAAGTCCTTGAAAGGTGCTTGGATTTGATGTTTCAGAAGTTGTGGGAACCCTGAAAATGCCAAAAAGCCAAAAATATAAATGTTTATCTGTTCCTCTTCAGGTTTCTTCGCCGACGCTGGAAGCCCGGCTGAAGCAGAGTTCAAGAAGTCAGCCAGCGCCCTGAGGGAGTCCTACCGCTTCGCCCACACCAACGCCGAGGAGCTGCTCCTGAAACACGGCGTGGAGGGAGAGTGAGTGTTCTGGTCCCCCCCCCCCTCCCCGTAACTTCTCCCCCCCCCACGTAACTCCTTGTGTGAGCGTCCTCTTAGGCCAACCCGAAGTCTGACTTGGGGCGGCTGTGTCTCAGGAGGTAGAGCCGCCGTCTAATGATCGCAAGGTCGGCAGATCGGCGGTTCGAGCCCTGGCTGGCCACATGTCGAAGTGTCCTTGGGCAAGACACTGAACCCCAAATTGCTCCCAGTGAGCGGGCCGGCCGGCGCCTAGCATGGTAGCTTGGCCGCCATTGGTGTGTGAATGTGTGAATGAGAGGCTGTTGTAAAGCGCTTTATAAGTGCAGTCCACTTACCATTTTACCATTCTGTGTGTCGCAGGGGGATCATCCTGTTCCGCCCGACCCGCCTCAGTAACAAGTTTGAGGAGAGCACGGTCCCGTTCAGCGAGGAGAAGTTCACCAGCAACAAGATCAAGAAGTTCATCCAGGATAACATGTGAGTTTCTACTGTAACCAACCTGTATAAGGCCTGTTAGCAGCTCCACTGAGTGAGTCAACTCTCTTGGTGTTGTGGTTATCGTGGCCGGCGGTTACGCGGGGTACCGGGGTTCGACTCCCGCGTGGGGCGAGTTACACTTCCTGTCCAGTTCGCTACAATGCCTAAACCTAACCTTTAACCCTGTAACGCCGCACGTATCATACTTTCTTACTGATATCCAACATGAGTATCTAGTTGTTTGAAGCAACTCATAATTACTATATATATTTCATGATGTATTTTATAGTAAAAATCGTGTCAGAAAGTGCGTATCAAATGCGGTACTGCAGCTATTTAGGTCCTAGGTCCTATGTTAACCCCATACATTTTTTTAAATGTTTCTTAAGGTTCAATATAGTTTAAAGAATTCAAAACATTTTCCTGCAATTATTTCATGGTTCAGGCGTTATAGGGTTAAAAGGCCAACTTGTCTATTAAAGTTGAAGATGATCTCCGTGGATGGATGGTGACGAACCGGTTTTTAAAATCGTCACACTTCATGGATTTCGTTTTCTCTCTCCTCCCATCCTCAGCTTCGGGATGTGCCCCCACATGACTGAGGACAACAAGGATCAGATGAAGGGCAAAGACCTGCTGGTGGCCTACTACGACGTCGACTACGTCAAGAACCCCAAGGGCTCCAACTACTGGAGGAACAGGTACGCTCCCGGATCCAGCTTGCCTCTTAAAGGGGCCGTGTGTGTCTGTTCCTCAGGGTTCCCACAGGTCCTTGAAATCCTTGAAAGTTTGTGAATTTGAGTAAAAGAAATCAAGGTCTTAAAAGTTTTTGAAAATAGACATGGGTCATTGAAAGTGCTTGAAAGTGCTCCCTCCCTCTCTCTCTAAGCTAGTAAATAGCTTGTCAACTAGTAAATAAGTCTCTGTATTGCTTACCTTTACACATATTTCACAATATATTGTTTTGCTGTGCTGTGGTAGAGAAGGCAAGAGACCATCTAGTGTTCACACATTCAAGCCTCTCTTTTTAATTGTTGTCTGTGATAGTTCCTATTATATAAATCCTCATCTAGATCTGTCTCAAACGATGCCGTGTTGGGTCCTTGAATTTGAGAGGAATTGAGTCTTGAAAGTCATTGAAAGGTGCTTGAATCTGATGTTTCAGAAGGTGTGGGGACCCTGTCAATCGTGCAGAAGGACTCTTTCAGGACTCCCTGCTGTCTTTTACATACTGTGTTGTGATGTATAGATGTTTTTGATAATTGTCGTGTATTGCACTCATGTTTTATATTGTATATATTGGGTTGTGTTCTATATCGTATATACTGTGTTGTGTTTTGTGTACAGACTTGCCTCTGTTCTGCCAATTGGCCAGATCGTCATTGTAAATGAGAATTGGTTCTCAACTGACCTATCTGGTTAAATAAAGGTTAATAATAATAATAATAATTCACTTTTAAAATGTGCCTTTTTGTTTCTCTCTCTCAGAGTAATGAAGGTGGCTAAGGGCTTCTTGGACCAGGGGCAGCAGCTGGGCTTCGCGGTGGCCAGCAAGCAGAGCTTCAGCCACGACATCACAGAGATGGGCCTGGACGCCAGCACGGGGGAGCTGCCGGTGGTCGGCATCCGCACCGCCACGGGAGACAAATACGTCATGAAGGACGAGTTCACGTGAGTCGCTGCTAGGCATCGCAAAATGGCACGTTAGAATTATAAGGTTTTTTCCCCCCTTTTCCTCCTTTGCCCCCACTGATCCAGTCAAATGTTAGTTCGTTTTAGAAAGAGACTATATATTATAATTGTATAGTTGTAATATATTGTAAGGAAGGGGCAGGAGGACTAGATACGTTTTCCCTTCCTCCTGTCCCCTTCCCCAACGCACTAGTGTAAATTGCACGAGGTGAATTTGTGTTGGATAAAACTATATAGTTTTTTATATGTTTATTGTATAAACATATAAAAGGAATACAACGTCAGCTTTATGCACATGAAATGTCTTATTAACCAGCATGTGACATACAGTAGCCCCGTCCCTCCGGAACGCCCTCCCCAACCACATCAGACAGGCCAACACCCTCCCAACATTTAAACAACAGGCCCTCAAAACCCACCTCTTCAAGTTCGCCTTCACCAGTTAACCCTCTCCCCCTCTCCCCTTCCCATGTGTCCCCAGCACTACCTTCATTAGGCCCCTATACTTTTCTTCTATTTACCTTTTTTGTTTCTTTTTATTATTACTACTCAATCTTTTCAGTTTGTAAAGCGTCTTTGAGTGTCTAGAAAAGTCTAATTTATTATTATTATTATTATTATTATTATTCCTGCCATAAACAGCCTTTTTGACAGTTGGGGGTTGTCATAGTAACTGCTGTATAGCTTTGGTGAACATGTCTTTGCTAGCTATCAAACAAACGGCCAGAGTGTAAAAACTGTTAATGTTATGGGTTAGATATTCAGACTTATATAAGCGCTATATAAGTCTAATGTATTATTATTATTATTATTATTATTATTAATAATAACCAGATGTGGTTGGTGTTCCCCAGCCGTGACGGTAAGGCTCTGGAGGCTTTCCTGCAGGACTTCTTTGACGGGAAGCTGAAGCGCTACCTGAAGTCTGAGGCCGTCCCTGAGAACAACGACGGGCCGGTCAAGGTGAGACACCGCTCTGAGGGAGGCTGGAAATACATAGATAGATAGATATATAGATAGATAGATCTTTATTTAGTCAGGACAGTGCACATTAATGAACAGTCACTTAGACAGAGTATGGTGACAGTAAATATGCTGGATTTAGCTGTGAGCTCATTTGCATCCATGGTCCTCATGACATAAAACCGTACAATAGATTTAAAAAACAACAAGAATAATGGACAACATCACAACAGAATACAATAGGACATAAAACAAAGAGTATGTGACCATAGGGACATACATCGGTGCAGTAGAAAATAAAGTGCACAGGTTAAAAGTGTGATATAAGGTAGTGGATGGTACTGAGGTAGAGGGACAGTCTGTAGTGCAACAAGGGGAGGCCCAGAATGCCCAAATGCATTCTGGGAAGTCTATTCCACAAAGAGACATGGGGGGTTTAAATCTATGATCGGTTTGTTACGTTTTCTAACCAAGGTCACTTTTTTTTTCCCACTGTGTTCCCATCATGCATCTGTAACAGACCGTGGTGGCAGAGAACTTTGACGCCATCGTGAACGACGACAGCAAGGACGTGCTGATCGAGTTCTACGCCCCCTGGTGTGGCCACTGCAAGAGCCTGGAGCCCAAATACGTGGAGCTGGGAGAGAAGGTGTGTGTGTGTGTGTGTGGTGTGTGTGTGTGTGTGTGTCAGAAGGTGAGCGCTGCTACCTGGGAGCAGTGTGATCTGCACTCGTGTGTGTGTGTGTTAACCCTTTCCTCTTCTCTACCCACCAGGTCGCGGGTGACCCCAACATCGTCATCGCCAAGATGGACGCCACAGCCAACGATGTTCCGTCCCAATACGACGTCAAGGGGTGAGTGATTCCTCCCAGATACCACGGAGGAACAACCCTCCTAAGTCATGCAAGAAAGAATAGCTGAAGCTACAGAACAGTTTGGTTCCCAGAATACCTGGCTATCGGGCATCTCACCTCCGGTTCCTTCCCATCTCTCGCTATCCAAGTTCGGGCTTGTTGTCAGAGGCGCATGTTGTAGTGTTTATTTGATTCGTTAGTAGCCTAACGACTGTTATTTGAAAAATTTAAAAATGTCCCTCCGTCCCACAGAGCACATATCCAGTTAACCCACGTTACTCTTTATCAAATCAAAAGTTGCCGGTTTTGTGTATAAAAGCTTGTGTGTTTGTGGACTACGAGTGATTTGTGTGGATGTATTTGCCTTGTTTTATTTGAAATCAACCCACAGATTTGGGTGGGATGTTGGGTGAGAGTAATGAGTGAATGAATGATTATTTTTTGAACGGCCTACAGTGATGTTAGCAAAATGTGTCACCCTGGCTTCTAATGCTGGTACCTACCACCAAAACAACAGAAAATAAACAAAACCTCGCCACATGAGGGATTTCTAAAGTAGACCACATCACAGCCGGTCCGTTTAAACCCCAAATCCGTGCCGGTCAGCCCAGAACTGTGCGTGATTACTTGCTGCTCTCTCCTCTTGCTAGATTAGAGCGTGATGTAATAGATAATAATAATAATAATAATAACTTTCATTTGTATAGGACTTTTCCTGCAAACGTTGCAGCTCAAAGTGCTCCAATCATTATATAATCATCATTTAATTATTTAGTCATTTAAACGCAATATTAAAAAGATGGGTTTTTTGACTTGAACATAATTTGCTGAGGTTGCATCCCTAATATAAACTGGCAGTGCATTCCACAATTTGGGTCCATAAAATGAGAATGCAGCCTCACCAAATCTCTTCTTTTGTACATGTGGTACACAGAGAAAACCAGCGTCAGAAGACCTGAGAGCTCTATTGGGCTGATATGCTAGCAAAAGGTCTTTCAGATATTCTCGTGCTGTGCCAGTGAGAGCTTTATAAACAAGCAGAAGGATCTTGAAATCTAATAGACATGCATATCAAAATGCAAAACCGTTGATATGTAGCACCTGTCCTGGATCCAGTCTTGTTTGTGATATGTTTGTAGATGTTGGTTCTGAGTCTCTATGATCCTAAAGCCCCTCCCTTTCTCTCTCTTTCAGATTCCCAACCATCTTTTTCTCTCCAGCTGGACAGAAGCAGAGCCCAAAGAAATACGAGGTTGGCCTTGAGTGTATATATGATAAACCAGTTACATTTCTGAAGTTTCTTGAGTTCACATTTTGTTACCTTATCGCCCCAGAGTGGTTAATTCAGCAGCTAACCCTTCATAAAACCTTGATACAAATTTGAGCTTTTCAAAAAAATGCCGGTTGAGAGAGAGAGGACGCTGGCGTTGCTTGTTCGCCCGCTTCTCTGCCCGAAATCTAGGTGTAACTGCAGTATACAGAGTAGATTGTCCTACAAAGACACCTAGATTTAGATTTAGTAATCTAAAAATGAATTAGACCAGTATACTTTTATTTTTATTACTACTACTCGATCTTTTCAGTTTGTAAAGCGTCTTTGAGTGTCTAGAAAAGCGCTATATAAGTCTAATGTATTATTATTATTATTCATCCGCTGAACAGTCGGTTGCTACTGGTTGCTAAGCAACGGATTATTATTATTAACTCTGGCTTTGTTGACGTTTCTGTTTCCAGGGAGGTCGTGAGGTCGCTGACTTCCTGGCCTACCTGAAGAAGGAGGCGACCAACCCCCTGGTGGCAGCGGAAGAGGAGCCGTCTAAGAAGAAGAAGAAGAAGTCGGAGGAGGAGCTCTAAAAAGTTCGAGTCCAGCCAACGAACGTACTGAGGAGGGGGAAAAAGAATCCTGACAAAGAACTAAATTATATTCCAATCTTTAGTGAACTACAGAATGCTCTGACCGCAGTCACGACGAAGACAGCCCTCCCTTGGGTCTCCTGCTGATCTGGGAATACGGTGTAAGGTGGAGGAGGTGGAGGTGGCCAGGGGCCTGGATGATTTTTTTAGATGTATGGAAGAGGGACCGCTTTGAAATTGAGATTATTTCCCCTGGTCTGTAACCTCAGACCGATGCACTTTGGTTTGAGACCAATTCCGGTCATCTTATTGGTTTTTGTTTTTGTTTTTGTTTTTCTGGACGAGGGGGGGTGGTTGGTTTATGGTGAATTTTCTTTTTATTTCGTTTTTATTTTGTACCACTTTGTTTTTTGTACATTTGGAAGGATCGTGAAATAAAAGGCCCACAAAACCAATGACTGTAAATTATTGATTCGTGATGAGGTGTTGTATTATGTTTGTTTTGAGTAATGACTGAAGAACTCCTTTCTACAGGGTTATCCCGATGTTCCCACAGCCCAATGGTCCCACGTTTCAAATATTCCATAGGTGGCGCTATTGCGACTGTTTAAAAAACCAAATGCACAATTAGATTTTCATCAAATTAGGGTTATGGTTAAGGAAGGGTTGGGGACTACTTAGATAAGTGGGAACAGACATGCTGCCATTTCTACTATTCGTGACGTTAGAATTATAAGGCTCTATCTCCATTTTTGTCAAAATTTAGTCTTTTACATAATCTGATCCATTAGGTGTTTATTAATGCCTGTGTGGTGTTATTTTTTTAAAATGTTTACATTTTTTAGTTAGTAATTAATAAAATACAAAGGTTCCATCTGACAAAACATAATGGAATGTAAAAACTTTGACGCTCAATATCTCTGAACTACCCTAAACGGAGATAGAACCTTATAATTCTAAAGTCACGTATTGTGGCTGACTTTTCTACCCCTACAAGCACTGGTCTTTTACTGATCTCGGATCCCAGAATCTCGTGTCTCGGCGACATTCTGGGGTCGCAGGACATAAAACGTGCGGTCAGAAGTTGTAAGCAAGTCCACACCCCATGTTTTGCTGTAGGCTCCACCTGCAAGCAATTCATCTGCCCATGCTATTGTTTACAAACCCATGTGTTTTAGATGCAAACCATTTGCAAATGAGCATTGTGCATTCAATTATGTATTTGTTTCAATCTGGTTGAGTCTAAATTAATGAGACTTGGGGGGGGGGGGGGGTGTTCCCATCAATGTTACTAAAGGAAAATCCAGGCTTATTCTTTTCGCAAGACAAAAAAAATAAGCCTGGATTTTCCTTTAGCGATGTTGATGGAGTACACCCCAGTCTTTTACTAATGTAAAACATGATAATTGATTCTCTTCTTGCAAACATCTCAGCCTTTGCAACTGGGACATTTTACCTTGCAGGAATGTCACATTGTGCATGTTTATTATACACTACCAGTCTACAACCACCAAGTTGTAGAACACCAATCTTTTTCAGTTTTCATTTAAATTGAGGTAAAATGCGAAAATGTCATCAACGAATTACTTGGTTTGGTTGTCTGTCAATGGTCAATCTGGTTGCGTTTGTCCATATATTTTCAGTTGCACACACATCAGGTCTTCACAATGCCTACATTGACCTACATTGACTTGACCTGTGAACAGCTTCCAAATGCAAATGCCACACTTGGAATCAACTCAGACCTTTTACCTGCTTAATTGATTAACAAATAATGAAGGAATAGTCCACACTGGCCCTTGAAACAGCTTTTGAGTCATTTGTCCAATTACTTTTGGTCCCTTGAAAAAGAGGGAGCTACAGAGCTGTAATTCCTAAACCCTTCCTTCAATTTGGATGTGAATACCCTTACCCTAAAGCTGAGAGTCTGCACTTTAAGCCCATGTTCATTATATAACTGTAACTTGAAGATGTTTTGGTAAACAGCTAAAATTAAAAATTCTGTCTGTGTCCAAATATATATTGACCTAACTGTACATAATGTTTAACTCTGTTACACCAGTACATACATTCTGTGGCCCCCACCACCATCCAAGTTGCCCATCCCTGTGTTAGACCACAGACCGTTACCGTAGTAACTGGGTGTCAAAGCCACTGTGTTAGCTAGTCAACAAACAAACGTCAAACGGCCAGAACAGATATTCAGATGTGGAGTGACAGTGTGAAGAGATGAACATGTTGATGTAAGATATCTGTGTATTGTTAAATCTGTAGAAACAGGCATCCATGTTTTGTGTTTTTCACGTTTTCCACGTGGTCTTGTCTTGTCAGAGAAAGGGCTGCCAGTTCCCGTGTCTCAGTGGTGCTCTTAGACCTGTCGGACACGTGTATATAGTCCTGGTTGACTTTGCCTACAGCAAGCACACTAATTACTGACTTTTGTAATGAAATCTCACATAAAATTGGAAATGAAGTCTCACATACATTTTTTTAGCACGCTTTTATTGAAAAGATAGAACTTCTGGCATGTGTGTGTGTGTCATTCAAACACTTTTAGTTTTTTTCAAACACCATATAAATATGCCAAGTAACCCAAAAATATGTTAACGAATTAAATGTGCTAACCCAAACCCTAAGCCTAAACATTTAAAGAAGGGAACTTTGGACTTCTTCTTCTCCTCTCTCTTTTCTTTTCTTTCTCTAACCCTAACCCAATAAACGTTTTAACCCAAAGCCTAACCCTAACACTAACCCAAAGCCTAACCCTAAACATTTAAGATTTTTGGACTTCTTCTCCTCCTCTCTCTTCTCTTCCCACACGGCGTCCAACTCGTCGCCAACCAACGTCAGGTCGTCCAGCTCCTCCTTCCTCTTTGTTAGAGCCTGGTCCTCTACCTGCTGCAGCTTGGCCTGGTCCTCTACCTGCTGCAGCTTGGTCTGGGAAAGCGAGAGCTGCTGACGAGAGGTGACCAGGTCCGTCTTCAGCGCGTCCACCTCCGCCCTGCTCCTCTCCTCAGCCTCAGCGGTGAGCAGGTTGGCGGCTGTGAGGGAGGCCTTCTCCTCCCCCCACCGGTCTCTGTCCTCCTGGAGCTTCGTGCAGGCCTCATCCCTGCTCTTCTCCAGGTCCAGCAGGGCAGCAGCTCTGGTGAGGACCAGAGCCTCAGCTGCCTCACTCTCCAGGGCGCTGACGTTGGCCTGGCTCCTCTCCTCCTGCTCCATGACGTGGACTTTTTGTTGGAGGTCTCTCTCTCTCAGTCTGCTTTCCTCCGCCTTTTCAGCTGCCGCCAGCTTGTCCTCCAGGGCCTCTTTCTGCAGGGCCTTGATCTGGTCCTCTGCCTCCCTGGTGGCGTTGGCGGTCTCCAGGAGGGTCGCCTTGACCCCGGCCAGGCTCCCCTCAGTCTCTCGCTGGGCAGCGAGGGCCTGGCTCCTCTCCTTCTCCAGGTCGGAGTTGTCACAGATGAGGCTCCTCTTCTCCTGCTCCATAACGTGGAGTTTTTGTTGGAGGTCTCTCTCTCTCAGTCTGCTTTCCTCCACCTCCCTGTCAAGCACCTGAGCCTTCTCAGCTGCCGCCAGCTTGTCCTCCAGGGCCTCTTTCTGCAGGGCCTTGATGTGGTCCTCTGCCTTCCTGGTGGCGTTGGCAGTCTCCAGGAGGGTCGCCTTGACCCCGGCCAGGCTCCCCTCAGTCTCTCGCTGGGCAGCGAGGGCCTGGCTCCTCTCCTTCTCCAGGTCGGAGTTGTCACAGACGAGGCTCCTCTTCTCCTGCTCCATAACGTGGAGTTTTTGTTGGAGGTCTCTCTCTCTCAGTCTGCCTTCTTTCACCTCCTCCCTGCAAAGGACCAGAGCCTCCTCCGCTGCCTCCTTGTCCTCCAGGGCCTCTCTCTGCAGGGCCTTGATCTGGTCCTCTGCCTCCCTGGTGGCGTTGGCGGTCTCCAGGAGGGTCGCCCTGACCCCGGCCAGGCTCCCCTCAGTCTCTCGCTGGGCAGCGAGGGCCTGGCTCCTCTTCTTCTCCAGGTCGGAGTTGTCACAGACAAGACTCCTCTTCTCCTGCTCCATAACATGGACTTTTCTGTTGAGGTCTCTCTCTCTCTGTCTGCTTTCCTCCACCTCCCTGTCAAGCACCTGAGCCTTCTCAGCTGCCGCCAGCTTGTCCTCCAGGGCCTCTTTCTGCAGGGCCTTGATCTGGTCCTCTGCCTCCCTGGTGGCGTTGGCGGTCTCCAGGAGGGTCGCCTTGACCCCGGCCAGGCTCCCCTCAGTCTCTCGCTGGGCAGCGAGGGCCTGGCTCCTCTCCTTCTCCAGGTCGGAGTTGTCACAGACGAGGCTCCTCTTCTCCTGCTCCATAACGTGGAGTTTTTGTTGGAGGTCTCTCTCTCTCCGCTGCCTCCTTGTCCGCCAGGGCCTCACTCTGCAGACTCTTGTCCTCTGCAGTGACGGTCTCCAGGAGGGCCTGGCGCCTCTCCTTCTCCAGGTCAGAGATGTTGTGGAGGAGGCTGCCCCTCTCTTGCTCCATATCGTGGAGCTTTTGGAGGAGGCCTTTCTCTCTCCATTGGCCCTCCTTTCTCTCTCCAACTCCGCCTTTGCCAGAGCGCTGCTGGCCTTCTCTGCCTCCAGCTCAGAGTCCTTGGCCTCCAACAGGGCCCTCCACTTCTCCTTCTCCTCCGCCTGCACACGCACACACGACCGGGCCAGACGAGACATTTTGGGGGTCTCATCTCCGTCAGGCTTCTCCTCCTGGGGGGCTGCTCTCTGGGCCTCTTTGTCCCCGGGGGCAACCGTGGCCTCAGAGGCCTCGTCACCCGAACAGACCTGTAGGAGCAGAACAGAGGAGGTGTGGCATCATTCATGGCTACATGGTTACACAACACTGGTATAACTGCAGGGACGTGTGTGCTAATAGTGATGGTTACACTTACAGTAATAGGTCTGTCCTCCTTCAGCCTAGCAGCCTCCTCATTCCACCTAGCAGGTTGCCGAAGCGTCCTGTTGCTCATGGCTACAATATAAAAAACGGAAGGAAGAGAATGTGAAATGACATATATATATATTTATATTGATATATTATTATTATATAATTACTTGTCATCTATTAGTTCATGGATGACTGTGAGGCTGTTTGAACTTCAAAAGTGACTGACGTTGATATTGCGCGACATTGTGATTGAAGCATCAGTTGTCATGATAACAGGGGCAATGTGCCAAAAAGCCGTATCCTTGTAGTATTTTCTACCTTCCTAAATGATGGCTAGGACGTCGGGTTATAAAGCGAAAGCTTCTTTATATAAAAAAATCTGTTGGCCTACACTTTTGATCACTTTCAAACAATAAACGAGTTATTGGATATTCACTTTAATTCTGGACGTTACAATTTGCATTTCTCAAAACCAACAAACTAAACTGTCAACTTCTATGACGTCTTGCCGCAAGGCCTTCTGGGACCAATTACAGTTAATCATGTAACCTATAAAGTTAATCATGTAACCTATAAAGTTACGACAATCTAATACAGGCGGGCCGTCAAGCCCATAGACTTTTACTTGTCAAGGCAAATTTTTAAAGCGAAAATCTGTAATTCAAGACTCTCTTGTAGCTTACACACAAGACCCACATTGATCTCTACGCACACGCACACACACACACACACACACACACACACACACACACACACACACACACACACACACACAAACACAAACACACCTCTGGGTTGGTCCTCCAGGCTGGCTGCTCCCTTGGCCTGGGGGGCTGTGTCAGGGCAAAACCTTCCGCTGGGCAAAAGCTACCGGGGGTGCGGCCTAACGCGTCACGACCAGCTGGCACGCGCACGCGTCACGACCAGCTGGCGAGTGTTTTTGAAACCTCCGTTTTGGCCGCCATTAGCGAAAAGCTTTAATTTGGCTCTACAAGTGTTAATATGTCATTTTATGAAGTTTTAATATGTTTTCAGGCGAGAAAGTAACCATATATATTCACAAAATGTATCCGGTTTATCAAAATAACCCGTTTATATAAAGAAAGAAACGGAGGTCTGATCAGCAAATCATTTCTCATAAAGTTGCAAACGCAACTTGAGCCCTGGACTAAGCATCCTAATATGTCATTTTATGAAGTTTTAATATGTTTTCAGGCGAGAAAGTAACCATATATATTCACAAAATGTATCCGGTTTATCAAAATAACCCGTTTATATATGATCTGACGGTTTTTTCCCCACTTCTGAGAGCAGACGACACATTTGGGTTGTGTCAGCAGATTAACGTAAATGCAAGTGTGCATAGCGCACACACACACACACACACACACACAGAGGAAATCTCTGTTTAAACTGACGGCTGATTTCCGAGAGGACGCCCACGGACAGAAGGTGAACTTGGTAGTCGGAGGTAAGAGAGGCTTTGCTATCCTAGCGGGGAGCTAGCTCGCGGTGTTCGGGTGACAGCCAGGGCGCGTTCGTAAATACGCTCTGGAAATCTGATCAGCACTCACGGAATGCCTCTTGTCCAATCAAATGACTTGGTCCCTTTATGACGTTGAACCCAGTGTGCGCTCCGGGGCTCTCAGAGCGAATTTACGAACGCAGCCTCAAGTTCAATACTCGCGACACACACGGACTGGTCCAGTTTCACTAACCACTGTGTAGAGTAGTAGACGCATCATTTCTACTAACACAGTAATATGACTACATGATCACACTAGTCTAGTCGTGTTTAAGCCCACGTTTCACTTTCTACTCCTAGACACACACTGTCCTAGTCACACACACTCCTAGACACACACTGTCCTAGACACACACACTCCTAGTCACACACACTCCTAGACACACACTGTCCTAGACACACACACTCCTAGTCACTCACACTCCTAGACACACACACTCCTAGACACACACACTCCTAGACACACACTGTCCTAGACACACACACTCCTAGACACACACACTGTCCTAGTCACACACACTGTCCTAGTCACACACACTGTCCTAGACACACACACTCCTAGTCACACACACTCCTAGACACACACTGTCCTAGTCACACACACTGTCCTAGTCACACACACACTGTCCTAGTCACACACACACTGTCCTAGTCACACACTGTCCTAGACACACACTGTCCTAGTCACACACACTGTCCTAGTCACACACTGTCCTAGTCACACACTGTCCTAGTCACACACTGTCCTAGTCACACACATTCTTTTACACAGGCTACACACACAGAGTTCGTCCACAGCGCAGGATTAGCATAGATTATAAACAAACACGCAGGATGAAGCCTGTCTGCTCACACTCAACTTGCCCTAGCACTGCCCAGAGTGTGTACAGTCGGTTAGATTGTTAATGTATCTGTATCTTTGTGTTACACGTTATCAAGGTATAGTAGTAGTAGCCTACTTCTTGCAATACTACTTCTAGATGTGAGTAGAGGATATAACCCAGTACAATATGACATGAGTTGGAAAATGCCAATATCTTTAATAGATGTAACAGTAAGTTGGTAACAAAATAAACTGATTTTACACAGTTGTGTGTCTAGGACAGTGTGTGTGACTAGGACAGTGTGTGTCTAGGACAGTGTGTGTGACTAGGACAGTGTGTGTCTAGGAGTGTGTGTGACTAGGACAGTGTGTGTCTAGGAGTGTGTGTGACTAGGACAGTGTGTGTGACTAGGACAGTGTGTGACTAGGACAGTGTGTGTGACTAGGACAAGTGTGTGCCTAGGACAGTGTGTGTCTAGGACAGTGTGTGTCTAGGAGTGTGTGTGACTAGGACAGTGTGTGACTAGGACAGTGTGTGTCTAGGAGTGTGTGTGTCTAGGAGTGTGTGTGACTAGGACAGTGTGTGTGACTAGGACAGTGTGTGTCTAGGACAGTGTGTGTCTAGGAGTGTGTGTGTGACTAGGACAGTGTGTGACTAGGACAGTGTGTGTGACTAGGACAGTGTGTGTCTAGGACAGTGTGTGACTAGGACAGTGTGTGTCTAGGACAGTGTGTGACTAGGACAGTGTGTGTCTAGGACAGTGTGTGTCTAGGAGTGTGTGTGACTAGGACAGTGTGTGACTAGGAGTGTGTGTGTCTAGGAGTGTGTGTGACTAGGAGTGTGTGTGTCTAGGACAGTGTGTGTGACTAGGACAGTGTGTGTCTAGGACAGTGTGTGACTAGGAGTGTGTGTGTGACTAGGACAGTGTGTGACTAGGAGTGTGTGTGTCTAGGAGTGTGTGTGACTAGGAGTGTGTGTGTCTAGGACAGTGTGTGTGACTAGGACAGTGTGTGTCTAGGACAGTGTGTGACTAGGACAGTGTGTGTCTAGGACAGTGTGTGACTAGGACAGTGTGTGTGACTAGGACAGTGTGTGTGACTAGGACAGTGTGTGTGACTAGGACAGTGTGTGTCTAGGAGTGTGGGTGACTAGGAGTGTGTGTGTCTAGGACAGTGTGTGTGACTAGGACAGTGTGTGTGACTAGGACAGTGTGTGTGTCTAGGAGTGTGTGTGTCTAGGACAGTGTGTGTCTAGGAGTGTGTGTGTCTAGGAGTGTGTGTGTCTAGGAGTGTGTGTGACTAGGAGTGTGTGTGTCTAGGACAGTGTGTGTCTAGGAGTGTGTGTGACTAGGACAGTGTGTGTCTAGGAGTAGAAAGTGAAACGTGGGCTTAAACACGACTAGACTAGTGTGATCATGTAGTCATATTACTGTGTTAGTAGAAATGATGCGTCTACTACTCTACACAGTGGTTAGTGAAACTGGACCAGTCCGTGTGTGTCGCGAGTATTGAACTTGAGGCTGCGTTCGTAAATTCGCTCTGAGAGCCCCGGAGCGCACACTGGGTTCAACGTCATAAAGGGACCAAGTCATTTGATTGGACAAGAGGCATTCCGTGAGTGCTGATCAGATTTCCAGAGCGTATTTACGAACGCGCCCTGGCTGTCACCCGAACACCGCGAGCTAGCTCCCCGCTAGGATAGCAAAGCCTCTCTTACCTCCGACTACCAAGTTCACCTTCTGTCCGTGGGCGTCCTCTCGGAAATCAGCCGTCAGTTTAAACAGAGATTTCCTCTGTGTGTGTGTGTGTGTGTGTGTGTGTGTGTGTGTGTGTGTGCGTGTGTGTGTGTGTGTGCGCTATGCACACTTGCATTTACGTTAATCTGCTGACACAACTGATACTGAAGAAGACCTCACGGTCGAAACGTCTTTTTTACTTGCTGCTTGATAAATAAAAATTGGAGCAACGAAAAGTGAGTGCGGGCTACCTTGTTTTGTAACGATCCTCGTGATACTGACATCAAACTGGCTCGATTGAGGTCGATCGTCTTTTATAAACCCACATTTGATTGTGACGTTATTATGTCATCTCGACTGTTGTGATTATGACGTCATCAGTCTGAGTTTTGCCTGGTCTCAGGAGCTCCATTTTTTTTACCCCCCCAAAACAATTAAAAACTAGTATAATAATACAAATAATAATCATATTAAAAAGCCCCATATCTATTAATCTCTCATTCCGATCATTAAAGCATTAAAGCTGTTAACGTTAATAATGGCAGCTTCCACCGACGTTGCAGAGAATCAGTATTGGACGGAGACGATGAAGTGTTTTGCTCTCATGGTTTTATTTCCCACCTCACCACTGGTACATCTTTGCATGGTTTTATTTCCCACCTCACCACTGGTATAATATCTTTTCGCTCAGCCGAGCTAACTTGGAATAGACATCAACTCGGACAAGTGCATCAACACATTAACATATAGCACAAGCCTGCAGGCTTACGTAGCGCCTCTCAGTGGTATAACAACAGTACTGCATCCCCTTATTAACCTGGGCATTAATACTAATAATAGTATTATTACTATTACTAATACTAATACTAATTTACTACTAATTAAAGTACTAAATATTAGTACTTCAAAAATGTAAACAAACAACCAAAAGGAAAATGTGGACCTTCTCTCACATTCCAAAAACGATTCCTGCAAACTTCTTCAGTTTCACCTTAGTTACAGGTTTTGTCTATTTCCTTTGGTATTTCTTTTTTTTTCTTATTATTTTATTTTTCATTTCTTTCTCTTTCCATTATAGCACTTCTTTATTGATCTCTTTATTTAGTTTTGTAATTTTAATTAATAAATACAGCTTTTTCTTAGATAGATTTTTTTTGTTTACATTAACTGTAATCACGTTCTATGACCAAGGGTGATGCTCCATTCGGTTGTTAACCCTCTATGGCACCTTGTTGCCTCTAGGCCACATACCCATTCTTGGCCTTTTACATTCACACAATGCATCCCCAGTTATGATGATAGATAACTTTACATATGTGTACCATCATCCGCTGTCAAACGCCACAGGTAATAATTGATTTATGATTGTACATCTCTGAAATGCTCGACTGTCATGCAGCCTGTAACGTTAGACACACAGCACATCGGCATAATACGTTTTGTTGTTGTGCTTGTTATAAAGAAAAGGTCTATAATGCATTTAAATGATTAATATTATTACCTAATAATAACTGCTCGGATTAGATTGCCGCTACATGGAAATAGGTCAAAATGCGCATCATGTACAAGTCAGACGAACGTTTGATAGATAACTGTACATATGTGTACCATCATCCGCTGTCAAACGCCACAGGTAATAATTGATTTATGTCTGTTGCCAATGAAGTTTGTAAAAAAAAAAAAAAAAAAAAACTGCACATTGTATGTAGCTACTATGGTGTTGTGTGTTTTAACTTCACGCATTTTGTAACTTTCAGGCACTGACATGTTGATACCGCCTAAATACTATTAATCCAGCCCAAACCGCCCAGAACCTTTTTTCCGACCCTGTGTGATTAAAAGTAGCCCATTCGGCGGTAACCCGCCCCATCTGGCAACTCTGAACAACCCACCCCATCTGGCAACCCTGAACTGTCACCTGTCCAGCACATTTCCACGCCTCAGCGCTGTTTTATATTTGAGTTTGATTGGTCAGAGCGGATGCTACTTTCTTTCTTGCCCAATCAGTGTTCAGTATGATCACATCCGTATGGCTGCGTCAGCCAATCGCCAGACAGACAGTCAAACAGCCTTCTGGTCTCGTCTGGACATGTTTTTCTGCATGGGTACACGTGTCGACAGAGGTAATGTTGTCGGTGATTCGTATTAACGAGGAGTTATTGTAGGTTTGAGTGAAGCATATACATGGTTATTGGGTTTATTCCTCTTTAATGAAGTCATTGAGGTGAGTTATTTGAGTTAATGTCTGATATAACCACTGGGAACGAGCTTTTCGTTAGCGTTGACTAGCCTGTCTAAGCTAGCTAGGAGAAGCTAGCCTGGTTAGGTCAGCTAACACATGTCTGCTGCATCTTGAAGACTTGATCCAATGTTGTTGTTCAGCCTGATCAAAGGAAGTTCATGGTGTCCAGGTCTAAGATAAGACAAGCCTGAGTGAATGGTCTACAGGGCAAGTCAAATGAGTTGTTGAACATGGAATAGCCTCTGTGCACATGGCCCCAACATGGATCTGAGGACCCCCTTAAGTTCTACTGTGACCCCAACCCTCAAGTTGTTCACTACTAGACACTATAGATACAAATACATAAATATATACATCTATGTATTAAACAATGTTTTACTTAGCTCGTCAACTAGCTAGTAAATAAGTCTCTGTGTATTGCTTAACATATTTCACAATATATTGTTTTGCTGTGCTGTGGTAGAGAAGGAAAGAGACCATCCAGTGTTCACACATTCAAGCCTCTCTTTTTAATTGTCTGTGAGCGGATAGTTCCTATTATATACATTCTCATCTAGATCTGTCTCACACTGTGTTGGGTCCTTGAATTTGAGAGGAATTGAGTCTTGAAAGTCATTGAAAGGTGCTTGACGTTGATGTTTCAGAAGGTGTGAGAACCATGTTTTAATCACCACAATACTAAACTCTGCATGCTCAAGTTGTTCACTACTACACACAGAAAAGGATAAGGTAAATGCTCAAATGTGTTAGTTTCCAACTGATTTTGTGTTTCTCTTTGTTTTCCAAGATGTGAAGGCAGCAATGCCATTTGGATGGAACAATGTCTAAAGCAGGAACATCGAAAGGGAGCAAAACCCCTCACAATTCTTGTTCTACAGGAATCATAAACAGTTACAGACATCTAGTACGGGAAACCATGCTGCAACGTGCCGTGGAGAATGCCAAAGCCAGGAAGAAGCGTCAAAGGAAGAATAAGATTACTGATCTCAAGAGAAAGAGGATAGAAGAGGGCAACACAGACACACGGTCACAGAACACTACTTCCGAAACTGTCCTAATAAAAAGGACAAAAACATCGCACGAACACCACTTGGACTTGGTGACAACCGATCTAAAAGTTGAAAGTACTCCTCTAAACCCCACTGTCACTGACTCATGGACTTGTGTTGCTAAATTTGGACTGCCATCGCCCCCCCCTCCCCCTCCTAAGGGGCCTCCGACATCTGCTCCCAGAGAGAGGGAGACCCTCGCTAGCAGCCACCCGACCTCTGCAACCAAGAGCCAGGTGTCTGCGACCAAGCCCCTGGTTGTGGCCAGGCTGAGTGAGTGTTGGGAGGTGGACAGTGGGTTCTCCTCCGAGGCTAGCCCTTCGGTCAGCGGGCGCAGTTCGCCCTGCTGGAGCAGTATGTGCCCCGCCTTGGTCGTGGCCATGGACTGTGAGATGGTGGGCACGGGCCCAGGCGGGAGGTGTAGCGAACTGGCCCGCTGCAGCCTCCTGGACTACCAGGGCAAGGTGCTGTACGATAAGTACGTCCGCCCCTGCCAGCCCGTGACGGACTACAGGACCCGCTGGAGCGGCATACAGAGACACCACCTGGTGAACGCGGTGCCCTTCCCCGAGGCCAGGACTGAGGTGAGGGGGGAGGCACACCTGGCTTTTAACAGGGCTTCCTTGGCTCCTTGAAGTCCTTGAAAGTTTGTGAATTTGAGAAAACATTAAAAGGTTTTCAGCATAGACATGGGTTATTGTTATTGAACGTGCTTGAATTCCCCTCTCTCTCTCAAATTGTTATTATATATATGTGGTACATGTGGGAATACGGTACATGTGGGAAAACTAGGGTTAGGTGCTAGGCTTAGGGGTAGGGTTAGGGTTAGGTGCTAGGGTTAGGGTTAGATATGCCAGCATGTACCAAATAGATGTTTTATGCTGCCATGTCCCAGGAAATGCCAACATAAACCGTTTTCCCACATACCTTAACATATATATTCAAAAATTATTTACTTAGCTCGTCAACTAGTGAATAAGTACCTGCTTAATTTTACACATATTTCACGATATATTGTTTTGCTGTACTCTGGTAGAGAAGGCAAGAGACCATCTAGTGTTCACACATTCAAGCCTCTCTTTTTAATTGTCTGTGAGTGGATAGTTTCTGTTATATTGAGTCTTGAAAGTCCTTGAAAGGTGCTTGAATTTGATGTTTCAGAAGGTGTGGGAACCCTGGAAGAGACCACCTGTCTTTTAATCATCACAATACTAAACTCTGCATGCGTCTGATTTGTATTATTGATTGACCCTGGGCCTGTCCTGTTTATACTTGCTAATAGAGACGTAACAATACACTAAAAGAGATGTGACGATTAACACTAAACTCACGATTCGATCCAATTTTTATTAACAAAATGAGACAAATTAGGACTGAAAACTGATTAACTGTCTCTAACGATGTATCGTTACTTGCTAAACAAACAACGTATATCATACTAACCTGTCTTGTCCTTTCTTCTCCAGATTCTACGACTACTAGAAGGGAAGGTGGTGATTGGCCACGCTCTGTACAACGACTTCCGGGCCTTGGACTCCGTCCACCCAGGTCACATGATCAGGGACACCAGCTACACGCGCCTGCTGAGGCAGCTGGCTGGCTTCCCTCCCAAGCGCTGTGTCTCGCTCAAGATCCTGTCCAACAAGCTGCTAAACAGGAAGATACAGGTGAGGACACCCTCACTTCTTTGGAAGAGAAGAGAACGCACACCTCAGAAAACTTGGGCGAGGTGCTGGCGACAGAGCAGAATACTATTGAATGAAGTAGAAGCCTCTAGAACACTCTAGTCCCAGATGCAACAGTGTAGATTTTAATTGACAACGGTTTCGGCCGCCGTAGCCTTTGTCAAGTCTTACACCCACAACTAGCAAGCAGACCTATATATACACTCAGGGCTCGACATTAAGGCTTGGCTTATGGACATTTTAAGTGCGTAGTGAAAGAAACCGACACGTTACTCAAGCCAGCAAGCACAATGTTCCTTCAAGCACCTAAAAGCACCTTGCCGGTGTTCTGCTAATGTATGCTGCCTTGTCAATGTCTGCTGCCTTGTCAATGTTGCTGCCTTGTCAATGTATGCTGCCTTGTCAATGTAGCTGCCTTGTCAATGTATGCTGCCTTGTCAATGTCTGCTGCCTTGTCAATGTAGCTGCCTTGTCAATGTAGCTGCCTTGTCAATGTCTGCTGCCTTGTCAATGTATGCTGCCTTGTCAATGTATGCTGCCTTGTCAATGTATGCTGCCTTGTCAGTGTATGCTGCCTTGTCAATGTATGCTGCCTTGTCAATGTAGCTGCCTTGTCAATGTAGCTGCCTTGTCAATGTAGCTGCCTTGTCAATGTATGCTGCCTTGTCAATGTAGCTGCCTTGTCAATGTATGCTGCCTTGTCAATGTATGCTGCCTTGTCAATGTAGCTGCCTTGTCAATGTAGCTGCCTTGTCAATGTATGCTGCCATGTCAATGTAGCTGCCTTGTCAATGTAGCTGCCGTGTCAATGTCTGCTGCCTTGTCAATGTCTGCTGCCTTGTCAATGTCTGCTGCCTTGTCAATGTATGCTGCCTTGTCAATGTAGCTGCCTTGTCAATGTAGCTGCCTTGTCAATGTAGCTGCCTTGTCAATGTATGCTGCCTTGTCAATGTAGCTGCCTTGTCAATGTATGCTGCCTTGTCAATGTAGCTGCCTTGTCAATGTAGCTGCCTTGTCAATGTATGCTGCCTTGTCAATGTATGCTGCCTTGTCAATGTATGCTGCCTTGTCAATGTATGCTGCCGTGTCAATGTATGCTGCCTTGTCAATGTATGCTGCCTTGTCAATGTAGCTGCCTTGTCAATGTAGCTGCCTTGTCAATGTAGCTGCCATGTCAATGTATGCTGCCTTGTCAATGTATGCTGTCGTGTCAAATAATCTATGTCCGCTGAGTAGGGGAGCGCGGGGTATGTTGTCACACGCTGTGTTAACAGTTGCTGGCCACAATACATCACAATGGTATAAATGTCATACCAAATGAAAGAAGGACGTCTTGGGCACATTTTGTATTGATAATATCTTCATATCTTATTTCAGTACAGAGCTGTCGACCGTTAAATAGACAGTGTGCATTTGTGACAATTTGCCCCATCAGCGGGTAAATTGTTACACAATGTCTGGCAAGTTGTTACATTGGATTATCAACAAATAAGAACACAACTAATTAATTGTGAATATTGATTATAATTTCAAATTCCAAAACCAAATTCAACTTCATTAAATAACTCAAATTAAAACAATCATACCTAGAGAATCTGGCAAATCATGCCTTTGAATCAAAACATTAATGATGACCCCTTTACTTTAAACGTTGAAATCGAACGTTCTCTGGCGTGCACGTAGATCCACAGTAATTGTTGGAATTGTAATGTAATGTCATGTATTACTGGCTTGTGGTGTGTTAGTAGACAGACACACACGCGCGTCGTCATATTTGGACAAGTAACTTGAGCTCTAACCTGAGTAAAAGATAAGTTCACTTGTCCGACAGACAAGTACCTGAAAAAGCTTAATGTCAAGCCCTGTTTAGACAAGTTAGTAACGTGAGCTCCCGGACAAGGAAGTCCGTAGCACACGTACCTGAACAGTTTAAACGCTAACTCGGGTGGCTTTTCTACCAATGTGTGTAGTTACATTTAAAGGGACACTTCACTGGTGTTTGTTTGACCCCCCAAAAAATCGTCTAGATCACCTTACAGACGTGGGCGTGTGGAAAGAGTCCAAATGCGTTCTGCAGATCAGTAGCTAGGCAGCAGTAGCCTGAGGGTTTGACCCTGAGTGAGGGTCAGATCAGTAGCTAGGCAGCAGTAGCCTGAGGGTTTGACCCTGAGGGAGGGTTAGGTTAGGTAATTACATGGTTTAAAGCGACAACGAGCTGAAGGGAGGAGTGAAGGGAGGAGTGAGCCTCCGGGCTGCTGCCTGGTGTGTTTACATCCGTAAGCGCTAGCACACACACACACACACACACACACACACACACACCGTGTGTCTTACTAACGTGCATCTCTTTGACAGGATTCCCACGGGTCCTTGAAATCCTTGAAAGTTTGTGAATTTGAGAAAAAGAAATCAAGGCCTTAAAAGTTTTTGAAAATAGACATGGGTCATTGAAAGTACTTGAATTCCCCTCTCTCTCTCTCTCTCTCTCTCTCTCTCTCTCTCTCTCTCTCTCTCTCTCTCTCTCTCTCTCTCTCTCTCTCCAAAAATAATTTCTAAAATGTTTTACTTAGCTCGTCAACTAGTAAATAAGTCCCTGCATTGCTTAACTTTACACATATTTCACGATATATTGTTTTGCTGTGCTGTGGTATCAGTGTTTCCTCCAGGACTTTTCACATTAGTGGCGGAGTGGTCGTCTTTAAAACGCATAAAACGCGTGCACGCGAAAACAAATATAATTTCTTAAATAGCGGTTAAGTCATTAAAGCCGAGCAGGTGATTTTATATAGAAGGTGATCAAATACCAATATTGTTATGTACGACAGTATGTCATTGCAGCACTTTGTTGCACTTTACGACGTCACGTTCTGTACGTCCGTTAGAGCTTTACGACTGTGTGTGTGTTGTCAGAATGAATGGCACTTGACAGTAAACGGAGCTCAGTTTGTTTACCTGTGTGGATCTACATTTATTAGCATAACACAAACATAATAAATTAGATAGAACAACCCTGTTCATTAATGTTCATTAATGCTTGAGTTCATGTTCATGTTCGCACTGTTACTGTGTTGTGTGCCAATGCACCCCTGTGATTGGTGGAGGTCACGGGAGGGGGCGGGTGCTGTGTGTGTTATTGAGACCGTTGGGAGAGAGAGCTCGGGTGAACTAAGAAAGTTGTGTATGAGATAGTTTGCAATTAAACGCACAGATTACATGAGAGAAGCTATCTGTCATTATTTCAACCACTGTCCAAGTGGGGACGTTACAATACTTTCGTTTTAGAACGAAACGTTAGCCGCTAGCAGCGTTTTTAGCAGTCACCATTCTTGAGCAAAACATTGATACAAACAAACATTCAAATACTCGTGTCGTCTTGACTTTTTTTCCGATTTCAATGTATGACGCATCATTTGAAAGCTTACCATCTGTAGTTTCAGACTATGTAAACAAACGAAAAATTACGTAAGCAAATGGTTATTATTTATCTGGTATAGATACCACTTCTGCGCCGAATGTACCGCCGCCGGCACAAATCCGCACCCGACATTGTAATTACCGTAATTTCTAAACGGTTTGTGCTATCGAAAAAAATCCAACTGTCCCTGAAAGCTGAGATGTTGCATGTCAACCAACATATAGGGTATTACGGTAAAATGTGACGTGACGACATTCTCAGAGTCAGTTTACTCACAGTGATTGGCGGAGCGTTCAGGGACACATGCTTTTTTTCTGTTCTCCGGTCATAATAACTCGCTGCCTTTCTGCGCAGCCTGAATCAAAGTGGACTGTCTGAATCAATTAGTGGCGGAGGAAATTCATTCGTGGCGGCCCGCCACCAATAAATGCATATAGAGGAAACACTGGGTATAGAAGGCAAGAGTCCATCTAGTGTTCCCTGTTCACACATTCAATCCTCTCTTTTTAATTGTTGTCTGTGAGCGGATAGTTCCTATTATATAAATCCTCATCTAGATCTGTCTCGCGCTATGCCGTGTTGGGTCCTTGAATTTGAGGGAATTGAGTCGTGAAAGCCCTTGAAAGGTGCTTGAATTTGATGTTTCAGAAGGTTGTGGGAACCCTGATTACTAACGTGCATCTCTTTGACCCACTTTGGTCTGGTTCTGGTTCCTGACAGGCTGGAAGGCGGGGCCACAGCTCGGTAGAGGACGCCCTCGCCGCCCTGGACCTGTACAAGCTGGTGGAGACGGAGTGGGAGCAGGACTGGCAGGAGAAGATGAGAGACAGTGCCCCGGGCGACCCCCCCCTGACCCTCCCCAACCCTGCCACCTCCAACCACTACATGGAGGACCGCTACTGGCCCCAGGAGCTGACGGAGGAGGGCCAGGAGGAGGAGGGGCACGGCTGGGTCAGGGACGACGCACAGCTAGATAAGGGACAGGGGTGACGGTGCCTTAATATATTTGAAGTCCTGATGGATTCAAGGTTAAATAATGAATGACGGATAGCTCTTCTTCTTCTTCGACAAACTCGAACTCGTTCATGAACAGTTGTATCTTGAATTCACTTGGTTAGCTGAATCTATTAGTGATTTTAAAGGGATAGTTGAGCCTATTTTCATGTTTAGGTGAAATATCATCTTAGTGAAAGATTCTCCGTTCTCTACTTGGCTACCACAGCCAGGGTTGCCAGATAGGATGGACAATTTCCAGCCTAAACACAGTCTAAAAACCACCAGCCCAAAACCTATATTGTCAGAAAAACGCAAATTACTATTGGGCAGGTGCCCATCTCCTGCCCCCTAAACTGTATGTCTGTTGCCAATAATGTTTGTTAAATAAAAGTGTAAAAAGGGTTATTACATGTTCACCTTCTGGTGAATTAGCTTAATGTCACACTGAAAAAAATGATAAACATCCTTAACAACCTTTGAGGTAAAGTTATTCTGAGAAAAAAATAGTCTGTCATCAAGAAATAATTATTTCTAACAAAACCATGTGATATTTCACCTAAACATTCAAATAGGCTGAAACAATCTTTTAAGTAAATTATAATTGGGGAAAAATACATAAAGTACTTATTATAAAAGGAGTTATGTTAAAGTTGGAGGAATTGTATGACTTAAACTTATTTGTCCTAAAATGCAGTTCACTAAAATGCACTCATTAAAACTTAAAAAACCTACCGACTTATTACATGGATTTTAAACATGTGGTTTGGAAGTTTTTCAAACAGCATAGTATTGCTGTGTTTTGACTGCTATTTGCAGGGAGTTGTATTGAGAAGTTATGATATTATGAATAATAATAATAATAATGCCTTTATGGACATGATTGTGTATTTTCTGAAAATAAGTGTTGGAATTGAATTTTGGTAATGCGTGGTGCTCTTTAGTGTTGAACTCAAGACTTGAACACACATGACTAGCTCACTACTGCTGCAGAAGGCTCGTGAAGATGATCCTGCTAAACAGTGTTACCTCCCCTTCATAGAAGGTCAAGTTTGCTTAAAAACATACAGTTTTAATGTCTCAAATGTTTGTTCATCATTTGACAGAATTCCTGACATTTCTTTAACTCTCAGGGTTCGACAGTAACGCTTGCCCGGAGCCAGTAAAAAAAATCACTGGGTTTGTTTGCGCAAGCCTGATGACGCTGCTGTATCCTGGATATCTTTACCTGTGTGATGGTATTATTAAAGCATACGTGCCTGTCGATCACCCGTCGCATCGCGTACGCTTTAATATCTTCACTCCACGATCACCTAGTCTGGTCTGGTGCCTGCGCCGTCTGTTGTTCTTCCTGCACACAGGTAAACAGATCCAGGATCCAGCAGCGTCGTCGGGCTTGCGCAAACAAACCCGGCAATTTTTTTCCTTGCTCCGGGCAAACTGTGGAACCCTGCATACTGCCATTTGGAAGTGTTCTGCTGCTCTCCTGGAGAGACCCTGATGTGCCCTGCTAAAGAATCAACACATTCAAATAAAATCTTAAACAAAGCTGCGACAATGTCTTAACTTTTTTTGTAGGTAAAAGATTCTGTAAATAAATGAAAACAAATTCAAAAATGTTATCTGCAAATGCAGATTTGACAGTTTGAACTAAAGCCCTATTCCCAACACTCTGGAACGCCCCCCTCCCCCCTGACCTGAGAGACTCTGGAACGCCCTCCCCCCTGACCTGAGAGCCGCTCCCTCAGAACTCATTTTTAAACGTCAGTTAAAGACTCACCTGTTTAGGCTGCAGGCTGTTAATCAGCTATAGCCGTCTCATGTTCCTCTTTATGTTATGTTTATGTCGCCCCTTTGGGGTGTTCCTATGTTTTTGTTTTTAATCTCTTTTGATGTTGTTTGATTGCACTCTTCTTTTTACCCATTTTATCCCTTATTTATGATGTAAAGCCCCCTGTGCATCCGTACCGAGAAGGGCGCTATAGAAATAAAGTTTTACTTACTATTCGCACAGGATTAGTATTATCTGGGGACCTCAGGTAATTTGTAATAATTCGTCGTCACATACATACGTACACACGCAAGCACACACACGCACATACACACTCACACGCACACTCAGATGCACATACATGCACACACACAGTCACTTACACACACTCACACCCACACTACTAAAGCTTTTACTTGGGTTAGGGTCAGGGTTGACTGGCAGCACAGAGCGTAGCATTGTGTGGCCAATCCGTCCGATTGAGTCCCTCAGACCCCCTCGTTGAGCGGATCAGGTCTGCTTTAACAGATTACTACGGCTCCCCTCGCCGTTGCATCAGTGAGAAACGTGCGTCGGTGACGTCAGAGCTCAACAAGAGAAGAGCGTTCACTTCCAATGTCCCTCACTTCACATTATACTGTAGTAGCACACATGGCTACCTCCCTACCCACCCAAAACCTGCCTGTTTACTTGGGAGTGTGTCTATGGTCCCACAGCCCGACGGTCCCACAGCCCAATGCCCAAAGTAATCTGACTATAACAGAGAAAGGTATGTGTGTCTGCCTGTCTGAAGCCTCTTCTCCTCATTGGGTTGACCAATCCATCTACCGTAACCCTTACCCTAACCCTAACCCCAACCCTCGGATCATGATCAGAATTTGAGGGGGTCTTCCTAGCTCCATGCTACACCTCTCCACCAAATTTCGTGAAAATCTGTTTTTTAAACAGTCGCAATAGCGTCACCTCACCTATGAAATATTAGAAATGTGGGACCATTGGACCATTTCCATTGTTCCTTAGATTCTTTTATTACTATTATTATTATTATTATTACTATTATTATTATTATTATTATTATTACTACTACTATTATTATTATTACTATTATCTTTCAACCCAGTAGTTTCCTCAATACTACTAATGACTTGAACAAAAATAATCTCACCCTTTAACTATTCTGGTGTGATTATACATGATTAAACTGGGTCCATGTGTGCTATTTGGAACACAGTGTTCACTGACCACATTAAGTAACAAGTCTCTAATAAGCTTTAGGCCTCCATTCTCCCCTGTCACACACAACAACATTTTCAAAGCCAATCTGGCCTCTGTTGGATAACGGGATTCATGGCTAATTTGGGTTCTGTTTACTAATATGAATGGTCTTTATTCTAAATCCTGATGGAATGGTGGGGAGGGGGGGTATTATTGGATGGGGGAGGAACGGAAATGCAATTGCAGAATGAAAAACAGGTGTTGACGACACTTACAAACAACACCTACAGTCAGTACTCAAGTTGTAAAAGAAAATCATGGGGGATGGTGGATTTTTATCATAATTGGGGACAATGTTAGCATCCCCACAGCGTCAGTGACTTCAGTGTCAGTGACTTGGTAAAAATGTCATTGCATGTGTGCGTGCCCCCCCCCTCGCCCACAGTATTTTACTCAATATGCGCAAAACTAAATGTTGAAATAGCAGTAATACCACGTTCATTGATACAATGACATAAGGGATGGAAAGGGGGGGATGGCAGTTTTAGAAGGGGGAAGATTTTGACTGTTTTTATTTGAGGGGGGGTGACATCCGCCCTCATCCCCCCTCAACTCGAGTGCTGCTTACAGCTCTATTTACGAGATTCCTTTTGAGACGGTGTGTCAACTCTGAAACTGAGGTTTAATAACAAGGGATTGTTCACGTTTTACTGTTATTAAGATGATGAATGAGAACTAGAAATTAAAATTAATTCAAAGGATGTTTTAGTTTTTTTGCTTTTGCGTCGCATGTTCCAGTTTTATCAATGACCTTTCGATGACCTCTCGACCTGGCGGCTCCGTTGGTGTGAACAGTGGGATCCAAACCGAACATCAAATCTCCCACCTCACATGCATGTCTTTACATGTCTTTTTTACATGTAAAAACTGTTAAACACAACGCAGGCTATGAAGAGAGTAACAACAGCAACTTTTCATTCGTTCCAAGAAGCACTGGAATGCAATCACCCCCCGCCCCTCTCTCTCTCTCTCCCACCCCTTCTCCTTTCACCTCCCCAGGAACCACCTCTGACCTAAAAGTGTATACCCCCGTTCCGTTACAACATCCCTTCCACCCCTACGTCCCTCTGAGCCCACCACCCCATCCCCTCCCAGCATCTCAGCCATTGGCTTAGCAGAATGACCCTGTTCCTTCCCTCCTTCTCTCTCCATCCACTTTTATGCTGATTAACAAAAACATATTTGAGGGGCGTAATCCAGTGACGCCACTAATCCCAACAGTACAAAGCGCAGGGCCCGGGCCGTGCTGCTCCACACAGAACCTTGTGACTCTGTAGCAGCAGCGTCCAGAACCGGCCCAACCACCAGGTAAGGCTCAGCCTCCTGCCCTGCTCAGGGATGGGGGGGGGGTTACTGGTTTAATAATAATAATAATAATAATAATAATAATAATAATAATAATAATAATAACTTAAATGTATATAATGCCTTTCACAAACCCAAGGTCGCTTTACAAGGGAATGGGACAAACAGAACAGAGCCAGAGAGACAAACACACACAACAAGAAACAGTGAAACAGCTACTAAAGGTTGAATGGTGCAATGGTGAATAGGTGGGTTTTAAGGGCAGCTTTGAATATGTCCAGGGTTGGAGAGTCGCGGATATCCTTGGGTAGAGAGTTCCAGAGGGTGGGGGGGGGGGGGATGCCACACTGAAGGCTCTGTACCCAAAGGTCTGGAGTTTGGCTGGTCGCTGGGTTGGATGAGGAGGCCCGTGTTAGAGGACCTCAGAGTTCTGGATGGGGTGTAGTTGGTGGTGGAGGAGATGGGCGAGGATACTGGGGGGCCGTGGAGGGATTTGTAGGTGAGCAGGAGGATTTGGGGTACCTGCTGCAACCATGCTCCCTCACAACCTGGGGGGGGGGGAGGGGGGGTGGTGCATTCCAGGCCCAACAAGGAAGGAAGGTTTGGCAAGGTCCTCTTCACAGGCCCAGCTGGGTTTCGGCAGTGTTGGTGGTGGATTGTAATTATTTTAACAAACGGGGGACAATTTTGTCATTCAGATAAAAGAGTAACAATTGTTTAGCGATTGTGTTACTTCGTACTCCCTTGTCTTGTAGACGTGTTTCTCTGTATGGCTTTTCCAGAGGAATGTCTGGGTATGACAGGGTTACATCTGATACTTTGTGGTTGACAGTTGGTTGTGGTTGACCTTCAAATAGGAATGTTGTTGTTTGAGCTCGAAGACTTGAAGATGGGAGCGTATGTCGATGTAACCTGGAGTGCCAGATCATTACTACTTTAGTTTAGAAGAAGGCTATGTAGCTCGCTAGTAATGGCTAAATACGGTTTATTAGCTAGGTTCATCTTAATGTGTTTCAGCTTCCTTGTTCTCTAGCCTAGAGAACCTGGATTGTGAGACAACGTGGTAGTCCACAGCCTCTAGTCACTGGGAACTACTAGTGCATTCTGGGTCTAGGCGTTGAGCTGCAAAGCTTTCCGATCGCTGTAGGTCTTTAAAGATGGACTGTGTGGGTCTGCAGTGCCTGATTTAACTGGTTACCCATGCTTGACTGTTGCCCTTGCAACTGTGCTATTGTCTCGGTGACGTTATGTTTGACTGGTGGTTTTGTGATGTAGCCTGTTTGCATGCAGAGTTCACACGAGATGCCTGTGTATGTATGTAATGGAACCACTGTTAAAATACGTAGATTAGAGAGATCTATACAACTGATGGTGTGGATAGTAGCTGTATACTTAATAAAGGGGAAATCACTCACTGAAAATGATCAACTCTAAAGATAGCAAGACAAGCAATCCTCACAATCAGTAAGTAAGTAAATAAACGGTGAATATCTAAAATAACGGTGAACATTTTCACAATGTCACAACTTCAAACACCACCCTGTCCTCTGGAGAAGCAGGTCACATGACCAGCCTCACACGGACCTGGTGCACAATAAATGTCTTGTTTCTTTTTCATATTTTCCTGAAATCCAAATGGCTGTGTGTGTGTCCGTGTGTGTGTGTGTGTGTGTGTGTGTGTGTGTGTGTGTGTGTGTGTGTGTGTGTGAGTGTGAGTCTGTGTGTGTGTGTCTGTGTGTGTGTGTGTGTGTGTGTGTGTGTGTGTGTTTGTGAATAATCCCTTTTGTGTTCCAGTGAGTCCAAAGCTGCTCTAAAGAAACCTGAAGACATGGCTGTTGTGGTAAGTACAGCTCAGTTACATTGTTTGCACAGTAATAATGAATAATAATAAGTTTGGTTGTTTTTCTATCTCATTATTCTTGTTGTTTTTCCATCTATTGTACGATTTTATGTCATGAGGACTACGGATGCAAATGAGCTCACAGCTAAATCCGGCATATTTACTGTCACCATACTCTGTTCATGACTAAATAAAAATATCTATCTATCTATATCAGAGAGTTGCCAAAAGCCTTTAAATTGACTGATTAATTAGTCCATGACAAGGATGGTGACATTGTTGACACAAGTCAGATTATAGAGAGGCTATTGGTGGGGTACTTAAATCCAATGATAATCAATAATCATATCAAGGTCTGTGGTCTTTATCAATACCTTCCTTAGTCATCTCCTATGGATCACGGTTGCTCTTATATTGTTCTTACTTCGTGTGACATGGACAACAGCAGCTCAACATTGGTGAAATTGGCAGGTTGTTAGTCAGCTATAGCCATCTTATGTTCTGTTTATGTTCTGTTTATGTTGTTCCTCCGTCTTTGTTTTTAATCTCTTTTGACGATGTTTGATTGCGCCTTTCTTTTTACCCATTCTATCCCTTATTTATGATGTAAAGCACCCTGTGCATCCGTGCTGAGAAGGGTGCTATAGAAATAAAGTTTTACTTACTTACTTACTTATTAACATTTTATCAGGCGCAAGGCGATCGTTAGCGTCGGATGCCGCCGTCAACAGCTAGCCTCTGACGCTAATCTGTGATCTCAGCCATAGGCTTTGCTCCGTGCCCATGTGAGGGAGATTAGCCGAATGCTAACACTGAAGCCCATTGATACAGACCACTCGTAGGTAGGATAGGGGGGCGCAAGCCCTGGGATTAAACCTCCATCCCTCTTTAGTCCGTCAGTAAAGTCTTGTGAGAAAAAAGGCTGTTGTTGTTGGCGCCATCCCCCCCTTTCTTGAGTCGTGGTGATGATGTCATAGCCCTACTACCCTTTAGGGGGGGGGGGGGGGGCTGTGGCTCAGGAGGTAGAGCCGGCGTCTAACGATCGCAAGGTTGGCAGTTCGGCGGTTCGATCCCCGGCTGGCCACGTGTCGAGGTGTCTGTTATGTATTGAAGTGTAATTTTGAGCTATGTGGACCACCGTAGTTGGAGTGATAAAAAGCGGATAGGTAAATGCGGAAGTGATTATGCCTGTATACCTGCGATGTGTTCAGTAAAGCTACTACGGATATAATCAAAGTGTTTCGCCGTCTCTGTCTCCATTCTTGATCGGGAATTATCGATGTTATTGTCTACATACATAACAGTGTCCTTGGGCAAGACACTGAACCCCAAATTGCTCCCAATGAGCGGGCCGGCCGGCGCCTTGCATGGCAGCTTGGCCGCCATTGGTGTGTGAATGGGTGTGTGAATGGGTGAATGAGAGGCCGTTGTAAAGCACTTTGGATAAAGGCGCTATATAAGTCAGTCCACTTACCCTCCCCCCCCCCCCCCCCCCCGCCTTCTTCTTCTTCTCTAGAGTGGAATGTTCCGGATGGTGTCGGAGGAGGAGCAGGCTCTCAGGGCCAAACTGGAGCGTCTCACGGTGAAGGACCACGGACCGGTGTACGGACCGTGCGCCAAGCTGCCTGACCACACCATGCAGAAGGTCTGGCTCTCACTCTGTAGAAGGTCTCACTCTGTAGAAGGTCTCACTCTGTAGAAGGTCTCACTCTGTAGAAGGTCTCACTCTGTAGAAGGTCTCACACTGTAGAAGGTCTCACTCTGTAGAAGGTCTCACTGTAGAAGGTCTCACACTGTAGAAGGTCTCACTCTGTAGAAGGTCTCACTCTGTAGAAGGTCTCACTCTGTAGAAGGTCTCACTCTGTAGAAGAAGGTCTCACTCTGTAGAAGGTCTCACTCTGTAGAAGAAGGTCTCACTCTGTAGAAGAAGGTCTCACTCTGTAGAAGAAGGTCTCACTCTGTAGAAGGTTTCACTCTGTAGAAGGTCTCACTCTGTAGAAGGTCTCCACACTGTAGAAGGTCTCACTCTGTAGAAGGTCTCACTCTGTAGAAGGTTTCACTCTGTAGAAGGTCTCACTCTGTAGAAGGTCTCACTCTGTAGAAGGTTTCACTCTGTAGAAGGTCTCACTCTGTAGAAGGTCTCACTCTGTAGAAGGTTTCACTCTGTAGAAGGTCTCACTCTGTAGAAGGTGTCACTCTGTAGAAGGTGTCACTCTGTAGAAGGTCTCACTCTGTAGAAGGTCTCACTCTGTAGAAGGTCTCACTCTGTAGAAGGTCTCACTCTGTAGAAGGTTTCACTCTGTAGAAGGTCTCACTCTGTAGAAGGTCTCACTCTGTAGAAGGTCTCACTCTGTAGAAGGTCTCACTCTGTAGAAGGTTTCACTCTGTAGAAGGTCTCACACTGTAGAAGGTCTCACTCTGTAGAAGGTCTCCACACTGTAGAAGGTTTCACTCTGTAGAAGGTTTCACTCTGTAGAAGGTTTCACTCTGTAGAAGGTCTCACTCTGTAGAAGGTCTCACTCTGTAGAAGGTCTCACTCTGTAGAAGGTCTCACTCTGTAGAAGGTCTCACTCTGTAGAAGGTCTCCACACTGTAGAAGGTCTCACTCTGTAGAAGGTCTCACTCTGTAGAAGGTCTCACTCTGTAGAAGGTCTCACTCTGTAGAAGGTCTCTGTAGAAGGTCTCACTCTGTACTGTAGAAGGTCTCACTCTGTAGAAGGTCTCACCCTGTAGAAGGTCTCACTCTGTAGAAGGTCTCACTCTGTAGAAGGTCTCACTCTGTAGAAGGTCTCACTCTGTAGAAGGTCTCACCCTGTAGAAGGTCTCACTCTGTAGAAGGTCTCACTCTGTAGAAGGTCTCACTCTGTAGAAGGTCTCACTCTGTAGAAGGTCTCACTCTGTAGAAGGTCTCACTCTGTAGAAGGTCTCACTCTGTAGAAGGTCTCACTCTGTAGAAGGTCTCACTCTGTAGAAGGTCTCACTCTGTAGAAGGTCTCCACACCCAGTAAACAAAGAGTCCAAAAGACGTCCTCAGGGAAGCCGGAATGTGGGTTCAGATGACGTCTTTCTAGGACGTCCAGGTGACATCTTTAGGACGTCTTATGGACTACAGAAGACGATTCCGTAGTCCATAAGACGTCCTTGAAAGACGTCATCTGGACGTCCTAGAAAGGACATTAGTTAGGACATTATTAGGACACCGCCTTCCTTTTGAGGTTTTACTGATTCAAACCCGTTGAGGCTAACCGTTAGCATTAGCATTGGGTAACTGCTGCACCTCACCCTCCCCTGCAGGCCAAAGACGAGCTAAACGAGACAGATGAGAAGCGCGTGTCGGCGGTGAAGGAGCTGCGGGGGATCATTAAGGAGAAGGCGGAGGCGGGAGATGACCTGGCCAAGGGGGTGCTGGACACCTTCGGGGAGAAGCCAGACGCCATGCTGGTCCGCTTCATCCGCGCCAGGAAATACGACGTCCCCAGAGCCTTCGACCTCATGAAGGGTGAGAGAGGCACTAGAAGGTGCTAGACAGTTCTAGAAGGTGGCAGACAGTTCTAGAAGGTGCTAGAGAGTTCTAGAAGATGGCCAGGTTTTAGGTTTTGTCATCGTTGATAATAATAATAATAACTTTTATTTGTATAGCGCTTTTCCTGCAAACGTTGCAGCTCAAAGTGCTCCTTATCATTATATAAGGATTATATATCCTTATACAATCATAATTAAATTATTTAGTCATTTAAAGGCAATATTAAACAGATGGGTTTTTAGTCTTGACTTACACATATTTGCTGAGGTTGCATCCCTAATGTAAACTGGCAGTGCATTCCACAATTTGGGTGCATAAAATGAGAATGCAGCCTCACCAAATCTCTTCTTTTGTACATGTGGTACACAGAGAAAACCAGCGTCAGAAGACCTGAGAGCTCTATTGGGCTGATATGCTAGCAAAAGGTCTTTCAGATATTCTGGTGCTGTGCCAGTGAGAGCTTTATAAACAAGCAGAAGGATCTTGAAATCTATTCTGAACTTAACAGGAAGCCTAGAGTCTGTAGAGTCTCTAAAATAGAGACTGATGACAGCGTCAGCTGTAGTGCCTTGTTGTTGATGACCCACCTCACCTTTACATGTCTTTGTGGCCAGGCTACGTGCGCTTCAGGAGGGACTACCCTGAGCTGTTTGAGAACCTGACCCCCGAGGCGGTGCGCAGCACCATCGAGGCTGGCTACCCTGGCATCCTGTCCAGCAGAGACAAGTACGGCCGCGTGGTGCTGCTCTTCAACATCGAGAACTGGGACTACGAGGAGATCACCTTCGATGAGGTGAAAGCAGGCAGGGGGGGCGGGGAGGGTGCCCCACAGGGAACCCACAATGGACCTATTGCTAAGCCACGCCCCAAAATAGAAATTGTCCAATCATATCACAGCAAAAAACGTGATAAATCAGAAATCAGAAATTTGCCAACTCCCGCCATTGTAAGTCATTGAATGTCATTCAATCACGGTCGGTCAGTCAGTCACCGTCAGTGAAGCGTTGTTTGTTTGTCCGAGTTTCCAAAGGGGGCGTGGCTTAGCGATAGGTCCATTAACATTAACACAACTAATTTCTTTCAAGGAATGAAAGTTCAAAGACTGGACTAACCTCTGTCATATCGTAGACAGCAGTTTTAACAGGTGCGTGCGTGTCTGTGTCTGTGTCTGTGTGTGCGTGCGTGTGTGTGCGTGTCTGTGTCTGTGTCTGCGTGTGTGTGTGTGTGTGCGTGCGTGTGTGTGTGTGTGTGTGTTCCACCCCAGATCCTGCGTGCGTATTGCGTCATCCTGGAGAAGCTTCTGGAGAACGAGGAGACCCAGATCAACGGCTTCTGCATCATCGAGAACTTCAAGGGCTTCACCATGCAGCAGGCTGCCGGCATCAAACCCACAGAGCTCAAGAAGATGGTGGACATGCTGCAGGTAACACGCAGCTCACTATCGGCATGTCCTATAGACAGGGTATCCGCGGTGTCTTGAAAAGTATTAAAAGTTGATAAATCAATTTTGGGAAAATCAAGACCCTTAATTAATAAGTATTAAAAAGTCTCATCACGATTTTATGAGGTCTTGAATTTTGTTGGTATTTTTCTGAATTCGACTGTCCAAAGAGTTTGAGTCCTAAAAACTTTTAGTAACAGTTCGTGAATTTATTTGTTTTATTAAAAAACAAAGATGAACCGGAAATCCTGTTGTATGATCGTGGTCTAGTCTATTGCAAACTCAAACTGTTAAGTTAAAGGCGTCACTGATGTAAACGGGTACAGCTTGAAGTGGTGGTGAGGTCTGGAAAAATATTGACAAGGTCTTTAAAAAGTCTTAGAAAGGTATTGAAATTAACCTCAAGATTCCTGTATATACCCTCTATAGATCACAGTACTGAGACTGCGTTAGTAAAGGTTGTAAACGATCTCAGACTTATCATAGATGCTGGTGTATCAGTTATTGTCTTGTCTTGGGGTAGTGGTGGTCTAGTGGATAGTGAGTTGGACTTGTGATCAGAAGGTTGTGAGTTCAAATCCCGCCTGAAACCACACCACTACTAGTGTGCCCTTGAGTAAGGCACTTAGCCCTCAGTTACTCCAGGGGGAATGTCCCTGTAATTCGTAATTGTAAGTCGCTTTGGATAAAGGCGTCTGCTAAATGGCAAAATTATTATTATTAAATTATTATTAAATTATTGTCTTGTTAGATTTGAGTGCTGCTTTTGATACAGTAGATCACAGTATTCTAATACATCGTTTCGAAAACTGTGTTGGTCTCTCAGGACTTGTATTAGAGTGGTTTAAATCTTATCTAGCTGGTAGGCATTTCTCTGTTGTCCTGGGAGACTCTGTTTCTGGTAATGTTGACATCACATGTGGGGTCCCTCAGGGGTCTATTCTTGGTCCCTTGCTCTTCTCCCTGTACATGATGATCCCATTAGGTGGAATCATCAGAAAGAAGATGGTGTACATTTTCATAGTTATGCTGATGATACTTAGCTGTACATATTAGTATTGCCTGATAATTCACATGCACTCAGCTCGCTGGAGGATTGTCTCCGAGATAACACTTTGGATGTCCAAAAAATGTCTACAACTAAATCAAGACAAAACTGAGATTCTTGTCATTGGACCAAAACTACAAAAAGACAAATTGTTGAATACCATGGGAACCTTGCTTTCAAACTGCAAACATGAAGCTAAGAATCTAGGTGTGATTATAGATTCTGACTTAAGCTTTGAGCATCACATCAAATCTATCACTAGAAATGCTTTTTAGCATCTACGGAATATTGCAAAAGTTAGACATTTTCTCCGGCAAGCTGATGCAGAAGTGTTAATGCATGCTTGTGTTATTACACGTTTGGACTAATGTAACAGTTTCCTTTCTGGTCTTCCGAAGAAAGCTATTGGCCAGCTGCAATTAGTCCAAAATGCAGCAGTGAGAGTTTTAACCAAAACAAGCAGAAGAGCTCATATAACTCCTATTTTAGAGGCTCTACACTGGCTTCCTGTTAAGTTCAGAATAGATTTCAAGATCCTTCTGCTTGCCTTTCTCTTCTGTTTGTCAGGACTCCTTCCCTGCCCGTTTCAAAGCAGTGCACTTCATCCACCAGCCCTGGTACTTCACCACCACGTACAACGTGGTCAAGCCCCTCATGAAGGGCAAGCTGCTGGAGAGGGTGAGTCAAACCGGGGGCAGAGAGGGTGGGTCGATGGTTGGTCTTCGGGGGGGGAACATGTTTGATTCATCAAGGAATGTGTGTGTGGGGCGGCTGGGGTTTGGGGGCCGCTGCTGTGTGCTGGTAGGCAAACTGGTAGTAGTCGCTCTATGAGTAGAGGGCCGCAAGGGAATTTTCCTGGCTACACAGTGTACAGGTTTTTTATCCTTGCCTACTTGCGTGTTCTGTCATCATGTGAAGCGCATTGAGTCACATCTTGTGAGAAATACGGTATACAAATAAAACTTGATTTGATTTGATGGGAAAATTAACTGTGTTTCCCCCCTGCTCCCTCAGGTGTTCGTCCACGGAGACGAGCTGGACACCTACTACAAGGAGTTTGACGCCGACATCCTGCCCTCCGAGTTCGACGGCAAGGGCTCCAAGTACGACGGCAAGGCCACGGCAGCCAAGCTCTTCGACTGAGACCCCCCCTCTCACACCCCCCCCCCCCCCCCCCCTCAACCAGGCTGGTACCCACACATCTGGAGAAAGAACCTTGCTTCAAATCTCCGGGAGTGTGGCTGTAGAGAAACAAAAACGAAAAAAAAAACTATGAGCGTGAAATTGCAATTGTCGCTGTTGTTTGTTTTACAGGGGATTATGTAAAAGTTAAGACCAAGTCCAACAAAGCACATCCTACAGCACTGAGACCGCTAGCGTTAGCTAAGGCCTTATCTGTGTTGACACCCTTACCACTGAGTGTAGCAGACAGAGAAACAGAGAAACATGGTTCTCTAAAAACCTTATAAGACACTTATAACGGCACTTGAATATGCTTAGTTAGTACCCTGCCTTACAGCCACTGTGGCCTTTTAACTGTCGGTTTTACCTGTTGGTTTCTACTGAGGTGCCAGTGATAGCCTGCTCGCTAGGATTGGGGGCCTATGACCATCATTAACACTAGAACAGCCGTGGGTGGGGTCATTTGATCAAGTGAGTATATCTTTGCACTCGGATCGGATTTCAGCACCATCCTTTCATGACTTTTCCTAGATATGTGCGTTCTACCACCCGGTATCCTTACATTTTCTAAATCACATCAGGATAAGCTAGTATGAAGCTATTTTGCTGTTTTTCCATGTAGGAGGCAGGCTAATTTACAAGACGCGCCAACTATATGGTCTTATAAAATAAAGGCACGGCTGTTCTAGTGTTAAAAGGTTATGAGCAGAACGATGATGAGTGTACGCACACTCACCCTCACAGTGACAGATGTCCACATCAAAGTACAAGTGTTTGGAAATTAATTTCTACAGTTTTACCCTGTAAATTGGAGGCACATGTATGATGTCACCACTGAAAAACAATGTGTACAATAAACTGTATTTAAAAGAAGGACGACTTTCTTGTGAGCTCCTTCTGAGAACGCATATATAGGCATTATATATATACACATATCCACACATTTTGGTAGTCCTATGTTGGATCTTTGCACACACAAAGTTAAGATTTTTAAGTAACACACAAGTCAGATATCTACAAGAAAATAATTTATTAAAGGATACTACCCAACAAAGAGTCCAAATGACGTCCTCAGGGAAGCCGGAATGTGGGTTCAGATGACGTCTTTAGGACGTCTTATGGACTAGAGAAGACGATTCTGTAATCCATAAGACGTCCTAGAAAGACATCACTTAAACCCACATTCCGGCTTCCCTGAGGACGTCTTTTGGACTCTGTTTACTGGGTAGTTCAAACAGTGTTTTTTCCCCCATGTATTGAATTACACACTGTTACCTATTGGAACCAAAACACACGTGGTGATTATTATTATTCATACGTCACGCCAACGTTTCGATTCTACATGATGATGACAGCTGAATACAGCATCACGCAGTACAGCTATAAAGAAGACTGTTCAGAGACGGACTGTAATCACAGAACAATGATAATAAGGCAAACAAGGAAAACCTTCCACCAGGAAATCATGAGAAGGTGGTAGATGCCCAGTAAACACAGAGTCCAAAAGACGTCCTCAGGGAAGCCGGAATGTGGGTTCAGATGACGTCTTTCTAGGACGTCCAGATGACGTCTTTCTCGGACGTCTTATGGACTATAGACCATAACACGTTCTAAAGACGTCATCTGAACCCACATTCCGGCTTCCCTGAGGACGTCTTTTGGGCTCTTTGTTTACTGGGAGTACACCACCTCAAACCTACTTCCATATATGGAAGAACACCCAAATCACACATTTGTATTGGTCTTCTAGACAGAGACAGCTAATGTACGACATCATACATCATTTCATAACTGTACCACAACAGCATGAACAACACAATGTAAACATGGCTTCAATAGATACATAAGAAGCTGCTGAGTAACAACACCCAGGTCAGCTCAATGACGGGTAGTCTCCCAGTAAACAAAGACTCCAAAAGACGTCCTCAGGGAAGTCGCAATGTTGGTTCAGATGACGTCTTTCTAGGACGTCCAGAAGTCGTCTTTCTATGACGTCTTAAGACGATTTTGTCCTAGAAAGACGTCATCTGAACCCACATTCCGGCTTCCCTGAGGACGTCTTTTGGACTCTTTGTTTACTGGGCTAGACCCCCTCTATCAAGACACCTTTTACAGTTCCCCATGGGAGACAGAATGCGTCTCTAACTCAACCCACTCAGACAAACAAACAACAACAAACCAAGAGAGTGTTTGGCAGGTAGGGCAGACAGCTGGAAATTACAATTTGAGAGAAGCCTCCAGACTCTAGAGACTATTCCAAGGCAGTAGAGGGCGCTGTTGCACAAGTACCCACTTCAGGAAAAAGGATGTAAGGAGAAATGGGACACAGCGATGGACGACCGTCAGAGAGGAAGACGGCGAGATAGAACGAGAGTACAGTGGATCAAACCCAGTAAATAAAGAGTCCAAAAGACGTCCTCAGGGAAGCCGGAATGTGGGTTCAGATGACGTCTTTAGGACGTCTTATGGACTACAGAATCATCTAGAAAGACGTCATCTGGACGTCCTAGAAAGACGTCATCTGAACCCACATTCCGGCTTCCCTGAGGACGTCTCTTGGACTCTTTGTTTACTGGGAAGCACACAGGAGATAACAATAATAATAATAATAATAATAATAATAGCGTAGATTTATATAGCGCCTTTCTCAAACCCAAGGACTCTTAAGGAGATGACACCGTACTCTCCGTAACAAACATGACGCCAGAAAACTGACAGACTACGTCGTTGTGGACCCAAACCGCTGTTGGCGTACGAACCAGCCCTGAGTTAAGTCCTTCACTGCTGGACCTCTGCACAGGTCTCTCAACTCTAGTGATAGTAGTCATCATCAGTGCTGTACAATAGAAAAGGTCAAAGGTTGACCGTGCCGTAGGACGTTAGTCATTCTTTCTCCGTTAGAGTAAGAAGCTGAGAAGTCAGTCAGTCTTCCCTTGTCTCATCGACATCCTGCACATGTCTGTGTCTCTACACACCCTTTTGTATGTGTGTGTTTTTGTACATGTATGTGTGTGTGTGTGTGTGTGTGTTAAGCTTTGCCCGTGGGTAGTAGTCGTCCCCTCATCCCCGGGACCCATGTGTCCAGGCGTACAGGTACAGGTGTGCACGTATGAAGCGTTCCCAGTAAACAAAGAGTCCAAAAGACGTCCTCTGGGAAGCCGGAATGTGGGTTCAGATGACGTCTTTCTAGGACGTCCAGATGACGTCATCTAGACGTCCTAGAAAGACGTCATCTGAACCCACATTCCGGCTTCCCTGAGAACGCCTTTTGGACTCTTTGTTTACTGGGTTGGCCTGCGGGCGGTGGCTCTAGGGTGGGCGGGGCCTCTAGGGTGGGCGGGGCCTCTAGGGCGGGCGGGGCCTCCTCTGGCATGGGGGTCTGTTCCTCTCCCACTGGCAGACAGCGTTGGCGTACGCCACGATCACCTTGTCCATCCAGGTGAGGGGCTGGGGGAACAGCACCGCCCCCTCGAAGAACCCCAGGTGACCCCCGTGGAGCGTCAGGGCGAAGATCACGTTCTGTTTCTTCACTGGAGGGAGGGGGAGAGAGAGGAGTGGGAGGGTCAGGGGGAGAGAGAGAGACTTTTCTCCCTTGCAGGCAACATAGTGCAAAAAAAGAGGGCAGCCTTGAGCTGTGAACATGTAAACAGGCTAGTTTGTCTCAACTGTAGAAGCAGAAGAAGTAGTAGGCTTAGAGGTTCCTGAGACCAATGGGTTTGTTGATACTGTGAAGGGTACTGTTTTGTTTTGTTACCATTTTAGATGGCACTTGTGACTTTAACTATGTTAAACTGTTGGTCTGTTTATTATTTTTGACCAAGGATATTTGGGTGGGTAGGGGAGGGTTAGTGTAACATTAGGTTAGGTACATTGTGTGAAGGTTAATGGTGGAGGTACCTGGTTGGACAATGGTAACGTCATGGTAGTTAACAGACTTTCCCTCTGTGGTTAGAGGCCAACTTGGGTTTCCTCAATGACACGACACCTCTAGTCTCCTTTCCCTCTTCGTCACCCAACACTCTTAGACACACACACCAACCGAACCGACACCCACTTTCTTTCACTCTCTCTTCTGACATACAGTACTAACACACTGCAACCAGAGAGGTTGCTATCGAAATCCAATACGTATACAGTGGGGGAAATAAGTATTGAACACGTCAACATTTTGTCCAGTAAATGTATTTCCAATGAGCCTATTCAAGTGAAATTTGCACCAGACTTCTTTGGTATTAACTCAAACAATCCAGACAAATTTCGAATCGAAACATTAAAGTCCATATGTAAATAAAGTTATGTGTAATAAAGTGGAATGAACACACCGCTAACACACACCGCTAACACACACACCGCTAACACACACCGCTAACACACACACCGCTAACACACACACCGCTAACACACACACCGCTAACACACACCGCTAACAGGGTTTAGAGCCAGTCAACGACCTGGAGTAACACTGTAAAACATCTACCTGCCTAGTGTCTTACAACACACAACCATATCTATTACACACTCTCACTGTGTGTGTGTGTGTGTGTGTGTGTGTGTGTCTCTGTGTGTGAGAGTGTGTGAGTTTGTGTGTGAGAGAGAGAGAGAGGGAGCCCCATAGCTGTTGATTTGTGTCTGTGTCTGTGTCTGTGTCTGTGTCTGTGTCTCTGTGTGTGTGTGTGTGTGTCTCTGTGTGAGTGTGTGTGTGTGTGTCTGTGTGTGAGAGGGAGCCCCAGAGCTGTTGATTTACAATACAGAGGCCAGGTCAGCAAGACCGCCTGAGGAACAGGCCAAAGGCACGCACGCACGCACACACACACACCGACACACACACACACACACACCGACACACACACAGGTCACACCCGTGGTCACATACACACCTATAAATAATCCCACAGCACAGGGGATCGCGTGGCTCTGAAAAATTCAACAACAAGACTATCTGGACAGGGAGACGCTGAGGAGAGAAGGCTGAGACTTTCACTTTCTCTACTCTGAGGAGACAAGAGAGGATCTAAGAGAGAAAGGGAGAATTCTGGCTCACTTGTAATAATAATAATAATAATAATAATAATAATAACTTTTATTTGTATAGCACTTTTCCTGCAAACATTGCAGCTCAAAGTGCTCCAATCATTATATAATCATCATTTAATTACCGTATTTAGTCATTTAAAGGCAATATTAAAAAATTAAGATGAAAAAAAGAAAGATGGTTTTTAGTCTTGACTTGGAACATATTTGCTGAGGTTGCATCCCTAATGCAAACTGGCAGTGCATTCCACAATCTGGGTGCATGAAAATGAGAACGCAGCCTCACCAAATCTCCTCTTTTGTACATGTGGTACACAGAGAAAACCAGCGTCGTAATGGTGCAATGAAACAGTGTTTGTTGAATAATTACATGTCTGACTACTAACTATATAAAAATGACACAATGAACACCTAGGATCTCCAATCATTTAAAAGATTGCTGTTAATCATCTAGAAATTGATCCGGTCCATTGGTCAGTTTGCGTTCCAGGAAAAATGTCAACATTCCATTTAGCCATGCATATAATATCATGGATGTCGGCACGGCTAAATGGAATGTTGACACATCTTTTCATATTACTCCACGTTTGTATAATATTACCGTTATCGAAGTTACATTCTTACATTGCATTCTGGTTGTGACCATAGCAAGAGTATGCTACTCATTGGAAACACTGTTCATTTATGCAACTGAAAAAGGCTGAACGTTTAAACAGTCTAAATAGTATTAAAACATCTGAATGAAATGTCTGTAAGTGTAGTCGGTCTACACATATTAAAGTTGAATTCCGGTGCTCAAGCCTAAAAGATCAAAAGATAGGAGATTCATCCCTGTTCAGAGCAAATATAAGTATGAGGAATTTCAAGAGATGTACTTACTGAAGCAAGCCTACTAATAATAATAATTAAAAAATTATAATTAAGCAAGAACAATAGATAGACTTTTTGAAGCAAGTCCACTAATTAACACCAGAACAGAGTATATATATTTTTTATGTCTTTGCACTCGATCAAATTTCAGGACCCTCCTTTCATGACTTTTCCTAGATATGTGCGTTCTACCACCCAGTATCCTTACATTTTCTAAAGGATAAGCTAGTACGAAGCTATTTTGCAGTTTTCCTGTGTAGTAGGCAGGCTAATTTACAAGACGGCCAACTAGTGGTCGTCGTGTGTAAATAGCAGCTTCCCGTTGTAAAGACTTTGGTCATCGGACCCCCGAGGCGGCTCTTATCTGTACAATACGCACGGCTGTTCTAGTGTTAAGAATCACAGTCAGTTCTAGAACGTACCTGCTAGGGTCCGGGGGATGGCCAGCAGAGACGGATGCACCAGGGGGTCGTCTGAGGAGTTGACCAGCAGGAGAGGCACGTTGACCTGAAACAGGGTCAGTCATCTTCATCATTATCATCACCACCATCATCATCATCACCATCATCATCATCATCACCACCATCATCACCACCACCATCATCACCACCATCATCATCACCATCATTATCACCCCCTCCTCCACCACCATCATCATCATCATCACCACCATCATCACCACCACCATCATCACCACCATCATCATCACCATCATTATCACCCCCTCCTCCACCACCATCATCATCATCACCACCATCATCACCACCACCATCATCACCACCATCATCATCACCATCATTATCACCCCCTCCTCCACCACCATCATCATCATCATCACCACCATCATCACCACCACCATCATCACCACCATCATCATCACCATCATTATCACCCCCTCCTCCACCACCATCATCATCATCATCACCACCATCATCACCACCACCATCATCACCATCATTATCACCCCCTCCTCCACCACCATCATCATCATCATCACCACCATCATCATCACCATCATTATCACCCCCTCCACCACCATCATCATCACCATCATTATCACCCCCTCCACCACCATCACCACCACCACCATCACCACCAGCAGCAGCATCATCATCATCACCACCACCACCACCACATAGTCGTCATTGAAATGTTATCACAGTATCTCTGCACAGGGTCGACTCACGTTGTGAATATAATGCACACAGCTCTCTTTCTCATAGTATTCTTTCAAGGAGCCGTGGCCATGGAACTTTCTGTGAAGCAAACCAGGAAGTAGAAGCTAGGCAAGGCAAGTGTATTTGTACAGCACATTTCATACAACAGTTAATTCAAAGGCAATTCAAAGTGCTTTACATACAGCCTTAAAACAATACAGCAAGAGGAGGATAGTAAAGATAATAAAATAAAATAAAAAAAAATATATATATAGAGAGAGATTGGATAGATAAACATTTGACAAGATAATAGACAATGAATTATAAGAAATAAATAGATATAAGAAGCTAACAGCATGAGGCCACAATAATGGACCTGTCGCTAAGCCACGCCCCCTTTGTAAAACTCGGACAAACAAACAACGCTTCACTGACAGTGACTGACTGACCCACCGTGACTGAATGACATTCAATGACTTACAATGGTGGGAGTTGGCAAATTTCTGATTTCTGATTTACCACAGCAAGTAATAGACATGTTTTTTTAAAGATGACAAGAATATTTAATCGAGAAGCTTTTCACCATCAGATATTAGCGAGTTGTTGTTTGTCCGAGTTTTCTGCCTGTAGTGACTTTTGCTGTGATATGATTGGACAATTTCTATTTTGGGGCGTGGCTTAGCGATAGGTCCATTAACCTTCCAGGGATGATTTGAGTGTGATGATCGTCCACCACCTCAAAATGGCCGCCACAGGATGACGAGGCCCAACAACACGACCTACCTCATGATGTTGTCATCGATCTGCATGAGAGACGTGGCGGTGTACAGCCTGCTCAGGTCCGCCTCCGCCATCTTGGTGGAGCTCATCCCAAACAAACTCCCCCTGCCCGCCAGAAAAAGAACTTTAACACTAGAACAGCCGTGCCTTTTTTACCTACTAAAAGAGCCGCCCTCTTTACAATGCTCAAGCTGCTATTTACACACAACGACCACTAGTTGGCTGCTTGTAAATTAGCCTGATCCCTACACAGAAAAACTGCAAAATAGCTTTATGCTAGCTTATCCTGATGTGATTTAGAAAATGTAAGGATACTGGGTGGTAGAACGCACATATCTAGGAAAAGTCATGAAAGGAGGGTCCTGAAATTTCATCAAGTGAAAATCGTTAGCCTCATAGCAGAATTGCCTAAGTCATATTTTGGCCAAATTGAGATATCTGCCTAACTCTCCTCTCCTAACACTGCTGATTCACTGGGCATTATGTCCTATGATGACATCTGCCTATCAGAATGCTTGTTACATTCCAAAATCACTATCTGCCCAAGTCATCTCTTTGACAGAGGCATTTTTGGCACTACATACAAAGATGGCTCGGCTGACCACAAGTGAAGCATGACTTAGGCAGTTATGCTATGAGGCGAACGATATTTATATTTAAATTCTGTTGGGATTTGGGTAAACACGTTATCTTGGTGTGTTAGTGGAATGGTCATGAACAAAAAGGAATCCTGCTCTATGTGTATGAAGACAGTGACATCACGGCTTGTGTTAGGGCTGTTGTTGTTGTTGTTTAAGGGGTGTGGTCTGTACCTGTGAGACAGGATGATCTTCTTCATGTTTTCGGCCATCAGGAAGTTGTACAACCTCCGACACTGGTCCCACTGCAGGAAAGTCTCCTGGGCCCTGGAGAGAACCACACCCAACACACAACACACAACACACAACACACAGACGTCAATAATGAGAACACACAACACCCAGACGTAAAAAAAGAGTCCAAAAGACGTCCTCAGGGAAGCCGGAATGTGGGTTCAGATGACGTCTTTCTAGGACGTCCAGATGACGTCTTTAGGACGTCTTATGGACTACTGTAGTCCATAAGACATCCTAAAGACGTCCTAGTTGTATAAATAGATTTACTCCCAGGTCTGTCTTGGTCAATAAATCATGTATAATATCATGTATAATACACACTCACACTCACACACACACACTCACACTCACACTCACACTCACACTCACACTCACACTCACACTCACACACACACACACACAGTCTGAAGAGACTGTACTACCGGAGGTTTGTACGTAAATGCGTTTGGATGGTATATATCTAGCAAAACATTTTTATACAGCACCTGCAGTAAGTAATTAATTAATAGACGATTTATCAGTAACAAAGATGTAGAATGTCATTCAAGATTCTAGATTAGATTATACTGTGATGTTTTGCGATACAAATAAAATAAAATAAAAACTGTATCAAGTACAAAATACATCCCACACACACTTCACACTAGAACAGCCATGAGTAAAGAAAAATGTTAAATCTTTGCACTCGATCAAATTTCAGGACCTTTCCTAGATATGTGTGTCCTACCGCCCAGTATCCTTACATTTTCTAAATCACATCAGGATAAGCTAGTATAAAGATATTTAGCCGTTTCTCTGTGTAGGAATTTACAAGCGGCCAACTAGTGGTCGTTGTGTGTAAATAGCAGCTTTCCATTGTAAAGACTAATAGTCTCTAACTATTAGGCTCTAATAGTAGGGTAAAAAGGCACAGCTGTTCTAGTGTTAATCACGGATATTTTACGGTGATGCTATGAGGACCTCGCCTGGAAGTGTTCCCCACCTGAGAGCGCTGTATCCCTGGCACACGCTGACGCAGCACAGCACCCTGTCCTGGTTGGTCTGGTTCTCCCCCAGGAACTTACACACGATGTTCCCCCCCAGGCTGAACCCCACCACCACCAGCAGCGTCTGGGGAAACGCCCGCTTGATGTAGCCCACCATGGCGGCAAACTCCCACGTGCAGCCTGGGGGAGGCGTGTGTGTGTGTGTGTGTGTGTGTGTGTGTGTGTGTGTGTGTGTGGGGGGGGGGGGGGGGGGGGGGTGTTCGTGTGTGTGTGTGCGTGTGTGCGTGTGGGGGGAAGGGTGGGTGTGTGTGTGTGTTCGTGTGTGTGTGGGCGGGCGTGTGTGTGTGTGTGTGTGTGTTCGTGTGTGTGTGCGTGTGTGTGTGTGTGTGTGTGTGTGTGTACAGGGTGGGGGGGGGTCACACAAACAGAAAGTCATTACCATTTTTGGGACGACTATCAAAATAAGATACAAGCTCATCTCAAAATAGGAGATATTTTTATATCAATATCATATATAAATAAAATATGTGTTGCATGCTAACTTTGGGCGCAAGACCGTAACATCAGTCATCTTTGAACCATACACACAGTACGACGTGGGACCACGACCACAGATATTGCCACGACTGGTGATCTTTTGTCTGGAACGGCCCAAAATCGCACAGTGTGTAGGAGGCTTAAACAGGCAACAGCATGTTCATTTTGCATCTGGCTCACCGTAGGTGAACATGCGTGGGGAGGTGAGCTCGATGTTGGGCAAGGCCCCTAGGTGGTTGAGCACAGCACACCTGTAGCCCTGCCTCTGGGAGTGGTCCACGAAGGTACGGATATAGTGCTTCTCGCTATGGTTACCAATCCCCGGGCAGATCACCATGGTGATGTCGTCTGCAAAACACAAACAAAACACACTTGTGTACAAACACACGTGCAACAGGGGACTCGTGCCGCGGACAGGGTGATAATAGATGTGTGTTCAGGTCATCGGGGGGTTGAAATGAATGCTGTTTTTCTCTCAGGGGGGGGTGGGGGGTCTTGCTAATGGCGTACCCCCATTCAAGACCCCTGGGGCGAAGCTCACCAAATGAGGTTGAGTAATTGTGATATAAACAAAAGCACATACATACACGTTCATGTATTTGTAACAAGGTCCTTGTCTTTTTACATTTTACATCACACAGTTACACAGCTCTTGTAATGAGGAGAAACCATCAAGCAATACATACAGTAAACAATATCTTGTCACTTTGGTTATTAATCAAGTGCATATACTGTATCTATTTCACTACGGTCACCAATCTCTCCCTTCTTGGACATAATTGAGGATACATATGGCAGGTTTAGACACTGACACAAAGTGAGTACCTGTTTGGCAACACAATGACGAAAGTTGCCTAAAGCAGATCAGTTCCAGTTGAGAACCGGTAACAAATTGTTCGATGCATCGGAATCGTATGGCTCCGAGGTTATCGATTCCTCTTATCGATGGCGTTGTGTTTTGCACATTGTGCATTGCAAAAACGGAGTCATGGCGGAGTCTAGGAAGAAACGTGTGTCCAGACCTCTACGTACGAGTGCCGCTGCAAATGAGCAACACGTCCGTTGCTGGCGGTAAATATCTTATGCTAATAATATTAGCGCCACGCAAGCAGGCTTAGCTGATTTTTTTTCTTTGACTAAGAAACATATTTGTGTGTTCAGGCGTCCTCAGCCCCATCTGGGAGGGTGTTCTCCACAGCTGGAGAGGGGCGGCTGTGTCTCAGGACGTAGAGCCGCCGTCTAATGATCGCAAGGTTGGCAGATCGGCGGTTCGAGCCCCGGCTGCCCACGTGTCGAAGTGTCCTTGGGCAAGACACTGAACCCCAAAATAGCTCCCAGTGAGCGTGCAACAGGAAAATGTTAGAGTCTATAGCAAGACTGACTTAAAGTGAGATCTAAGTCTAACACGGGGTCTATCTTTATGCAGCTGGTCCCAGACCTCACCTCCGGTCCTGTGGCCCCCCAGGGCCTCGAACAGGTCGAAGGTGGCCGTGGCCCCGTCCTGCATGGGGAGGTACTTGCGGACGCCGGTGGGGGTCGGTGAACTGACGCGCCCCATCTTCCCATACAGGGCCGTCTGGAGGTGCCCACTCTTCCCCCACAGCAACGGAGGAATGTACCTGCGTGAAAACACACACACACACACGCACACACGCCACTGAGACAGCAGGAATGTCTTCCTAATCATCCATTTTCTTATAGTGTACTTGTGTACTGGTTGGGGGAGGGGGGTAAAATATAGAAAAATAGCCAGCTAGCGAAGTTAACCGGAAGGCTAGCTTTTTTTTAAAGGTTTTTGACTGGTTCTATCTTCTCATGCTCTCTGACAGCTGAGTAGAAACAGGTTCTTGCATTTCACATCCTCCCTCATCTACTAGGTCAAAGTAGTGCCACAAAAGGCTTTTAATTAAAACATAAAAAAGTTTCCTAATCAATTATGAGCCCAGGTATGAATGGCAGGCGTAATTGCTGCTAAAGGCAAGACAATGACCTACTAAAGGGTAGTGCCCTCCATAAGTAACGGGAGAGTGAAGCATTTCTCTTCTTCCTCTTTTGGTTCTCTACTCCAAACGTTTGGACTTGAAATCAAACAGTTAATATGAGCTTTTATTCAAGGGTATTTCTGTACATGTTTGTTTCACCATTCAGAAATTACAATACTTTCGGGGCGATTAGGTGGCGTAACGGGTTAAGCGTCGACCACGGTTCGACTCCGGCTGCGGACATATCCTGCATGTCATCCCTTCTCTCTCTCTCTCATCCATCCTTCCTGTCAAAATCTCCACTGTCTCTAAGAAAAATATAAATGGGACTGCCCCACTCCGGTACTTAAAAAAAGAAATTACAATACAATTGTAATTAAAACTAGAACAACCGTGCCTTTTTGACTGCCAGTGTGAGTGTATCTGCTTATTAGTATGTGTCTGTGGTATGAAGGGACAGCGTACACTGTCTGGGTGGGGGGTAGCGTTAGCGGTGGGTAGCATTAGCGGTGGGTAGCATTAGCGGTGGGTAGCGTTAGCGGCAGCACTCACTCTTTGGTCAGTATGGGGCAGAACTTGAGCAGGTAGCGGTTCAGGGGCGTGTCCTGGTAGGTGATGTCAGGGGGGGCCGTGGCACTCTTCAGGTTCAGGCAGCGCACCAGGACGTAGAGCACTGTTGCCACGGCAGCCAGCTTCATGCCATCAAACATGGCGGGCATCTCGGGGGCGATGGTATGGACATCCCCCTCCCCCAGGGCGCTCATGGTGCTGTTGGAGGACCTACGTTTAGAAGCAGTTGACATAGCGTAACACAACAACACATGGCACATGGGTGCAATGTAAGTAAAGTTTATTTATATAGCCTATCACAGACCAGCGGTCACAAAGTGCTTTACATGGGCTATAAAAACATAATTAAAGAGCAAAAGTAATAGCAGGTTAAAAGAAATAGGTAAACAAGTGAAAATAAAAACAAGAAACAAATAACAAGTGTACAACGAATAATAACAAGACACAAAAAGACAGGCTGTTGGGGTTAGCCAAAAGCCTGTCTGTCCAGGACAATGGAGAACAGACAGGAGACATAGATGAAAGAGAAAGAATTACAGCCATACAGTGGGGGGAAATAAGTATTCAACACATCATGATTTGTTTTTTAATTCAACATATTTCCATTGCAGCTATTCACATTCAATTTAGACCAGGCATTAGTATTAACTCAATAAAACTACACACAGCTAAATACATTTTAACATTACAATCCATAGCTGTGTAGTTGTATTAAGTGAATACCAATGTCTGGTCTAACTTCCATGTGAATTACTGCAATGTTTTTTTTATGATTTATATATGGGTTTTCAGTTTTACATCACAAACACACAGGTCCATTACAATGCAACACTATGGAACTAACAACATACCGTTTAAAGTAAACAAATAATAATAATATATATTTTTTAATGTGTTGAATACTTATTTCAAATAATAATAATAAACAGATAATTTTTTTCTGAAATCAACTGAGTACGATGTTTTTCTTCTGAGTAGCTTCACTGGTGACATTCACACACTAATGACATAAAAAAGAAAAAAGAAAAGGAGAACTAATATAGAATATGAATTCAACAGGAGAAAATACGTTTTGCCCACCTTATTGCCTTGTCACTGTGATAATAATAAACACTTTCACCCAGCCCCTCCACCGTGTGTACAATTACTGACTCCCAGTCTGGTCACACTGCTGGAAAAGAGAGACGACACTAAGTGAATCATTACCTTAGTCTAATGTCTGTCACTACTAAACATTCATTTATTGAATTAGCACACTATCATGATGTTGTCATTCACGTTAATGACAATCACACGTCACTCGTGTTGATGTGCAGAGCAGTGCGCCCCACCTACAAGACTGCACAAATACAACGCATCATTTTGCCCATCTACAGAACATAACCAATGATATTCTGTGCGGATATCAACAATTCGTGAGCTTACAATTATAAGGTTCCATCTCCGTTTAGGGCAGTTCAGAGATATTGAGCGTCAAAGTTTTTACATTCCATTATGTTTTGTGAGATGGAACCTTTGTATTTTATGAATTACTAACTCAAAAATTTCAACATTTTAAAAATAACACCACACAGGCATTAATAAGCACCTAATGGATCAGATTATGTAAAAAAACTCAATTTTTACAAAAATGGAGATAGAACCTTTTAATTCTAACATCACGAAATGCCACCCAAAGTGTAGAGTAGTTAACTGGCAGTGAGGATGCGAGATGTTGATCGCACTGAGACCAAAGAAAGTAGACTGCCCTCTGTCGACCTACTCGTTTTAGCAGCACGCAGTTACATTCTGGACACAAAAAAAGAGAAAGAAACAGTAAGTCAGTTGGTTATCAACCATGCATGCACAACTACCATTTATATAACATAACCATGCACAACTACCATTTATATAACATAACCATGCACAACTACCATTTATATAACATAACCATGCACAACCATGCACAACTACCATTTTTGCCTGGAAAATGTTTGAGTCGGTCTCTCCGTGCATACGTCCGAACCTGGATCCCTCCATGCCTGTCCGAAAGCTGTGCAGATATCTGTGCACGGTGCTCAGACCCCCTGTCCGAAAGCTGTGTAGATATCTGTGCACGGTGCTCAGTCCCCCTCTACTATTGACTATCTGTGCACGGTGCTCAGACCCCTGTACTGTTGACTATCTGCAGCTGAGAGACGCGACCACCCACGTGGACGACAGTAGTGAGGCTCCGCCCACCCACCAACATAGGATGTCTTCAAAATAAACGTGCCCACGTTTACCTTGTTTAAGCATTTAGAAATAGGATAAAGGATCCACAAATGATACTTTCTTTGGTCTCAGACTGGGGTTCAGTAATTGTACACACGGTGGAGGGAGTGGGTGAAAGTGTTTATTATTATCACAGTGACAAGGCAATAAGGTGGTCAAAACTTATTTTCTCCTGTTGAATTCATATTCTATATTAGTTCTCCCTTTCTTTCTTTTTTTCTGTCATTAGTGTGTGAATGTCACCAGTGGAAGCTAACATCGTACTCAGTGATTTCAGGAAAAAAATGTGAAATAAGTATTATAATAATTATAATAATATAATAATAATAACTTTATTTGTATAGCACCTTACATCAAAGTGCTTTACAATAGGTAAGCAACCATTTAAAACAACTATTTCAATTTAAAAACACACATAATTTCACAGCACAAATACAATAGGTAAACAACAATTTAAAACAATTTATTTATTTATTCAACACATTAAACATAAAAAAAAAAAAAAAAAAAATCAACAGTGATTCACATGGAAGTTAGACCCGACAGCTACGGATTGTAATGTTAAAATGTCCACCTCCCCTTATTTTATTCACTTCATGGCCATGTTATGGTTGTAATGTTTTCAATGTTTTCAATTAGTAATGTATGTTGTTGTTGTTGTTGTTTGTCTCTTGTCTGTCTGTATTTTGTCATAATTGCACTATTATTATTTCTGCTGTTATGATTGTGATATTATGTTAGGACCCTCTCGAAAACGAGATGATGCATCTCAAAGGGTTTATCCTAATAAAGACATTTACAACAATTTATCTCTGGAAATGAATCCTCTCAATGTATTATTTGTGTTTTTAAGGGTTTGCAATTATTCTAATTTACTTGGTTTTACCAAATCTACTCAGCAACGCGTCTATAATATGAATCAAGTGAGTTTCAATCATGAGGGGTGACATAAAACGTTTTTTTTTTTTTTTTACTGTGGCCCAACAGTTCAAAGTGCCCTATTTGGATTGCATAGGCCACATAATGGACTGTACATAATATAGGCTAATTATGAGGATAAACGAGATATTTACCACCAAAAAATCTAAAATATGAATCAATTGAGTTCCAACCATCAGCAGTGGATTTTTACTGCTGTCAATAGTCTATTTCTTCTTGCAGTCCAGAGAGGTAGATTGGTGGTAAATATCAAGCTTAGCCTTGGAATATTCTTTGTGTAGAGTCCCTTGTATGTGCCATATGTATAATTACATTTAATTGCACAAATATGTACATTATAATGATGAAAATGACTTTGTTGCTTACCTCACACTTTTATTTTGAAGTCGCTAAATCGAAACCGGAAGTGTTAATGTCAGAACCTCCCTACGGTGTCTATTTTAGGACATTCTCACTTCTCAGTCGATCAAACTGATACACTCCCTTAAGGTAATGTGACAGGGTCTGGTGAAAAAGTAGGGCAAGGTCATTTTTTATTTTTTATCCAGATTAAGAAAGTGCAGATAAACTTTCTTATGCCGACTGCCAATGGCCCCGGGCCTGAGCTAGATTACTCTTCCTGCTACAACTGGTGGATTGATGATTCGCTTGCTTAGTCAAACGTATTGATTGTAAGTCGCTTTGGAATAAGGCGTCTGCTAAATGCCAAATATGTAAATGTAAAGCTGATGACCTTCTGCTTCCTGTTAGGCCTAATAACGCCCCTCAGTTGTGACATTATTCACCATAAAACACAGCCTCTTGTGCCTTACTGCTTAGAACTGTTTTAGCTCATTATAACTAAGCAGTAAGGACCTATCACTCCATAGGACACTGTAAAGGTGTAGCTTTAAATCTAGTTTTGTAAGTATTCCCCACAGATAACGAAAAGAAAAGATTTTCCTGTATTTTTGGCTGACATGCAGAAATCCTATATGTGACACAGTCTGATCATTTGGTCCGCATGTCGGCAACCAATCAAAATGTTCAGACTTTTCTTGTGAAACACAGAACTACGTTTCAACGTTGTTGAGAATCACAACACAAACTCGCTAGTCAAGCCAAAGTAATACAACAACGCAATGGATTGGGTGAGTAATCCCCACTGCTACCTAGTTAACTACTTTACATTGTTAGCAGGCCCACAAAACAAGCTGTAGTTAGTTGACTAGCGATGAGTCATTGATTTTCAACAACTGTAATGTATTCACATTTTTCGAAAGAAAAGTCCGATCATTACATCAGATCCCAATATGAGGTCCAAAGCATTATGTCGAAATTCTATAATCCTATACACTGTATGTCCCTGAATCAGGAAAAGCCCTATATGTGCTCCAATGTGTCGGCCGAGGTAGGATATAAATCATTATGGCGTCTGAGAGATCTATTGATTGCACATAGCAACCCTTCAGTCGATGGTTTTGTTATGTGTTGATTATTCAAACTTATTCAAACACATTCAGGTCAATTATTGAGAATGTCAATAGCCAACGTGTTGTCAACCACCATGTTTTCAAGCCATCCAGTCAGAATTGCCACTTCATTGTCCAACTTGAGACTGCACAGAGACAATGATCTTGTTTGACTATTGAATCTCCCGAGAACAGGCCGGTCAGTGTATCTCTGCAGTCTCAAGAAGATGGACAATGAGGGGCAATTCTGTCTGACGGCAGGGCTTGAAAATATGGTGGTGAAAAACATGTTATGGCTGTTGACATCCCTCAGAATCTCTACATTCCAATCAGGCAGCTATTCCCTATGCAGGGCACTACACATGAATGAATGATCTTTATTGTCATTGTAACAAGTACAACACAATTTACAATGCAAGCCCTAGGTGCTAACAATCAACACAGTTGACTAAGATAATAATAATAACAAGAATGAGACATAAATAGACATAAATAGGGGGGATATAAATAGGGGATAAGTGATCGGTAGGAATCTGAGAATGTATGTAAACGTATATGCTTATATACACCATATGGCCTATTCACAGGGGGGTATATAGACAGGGGGTAGTTAGCATGTAACTGTGTACTTTTATAAACATGTAAACGTAACTTATATACAGTATATTAAAACCTAACACAAGTAAACATATTGCAGGGTTATAGAACATTACACAGGGTATTCAGCTGTTTTAAGGGAGATTGCAATCCATAGGGAATGAAAATGTTCAGTTCAAAGTGATCTCCAGCCTAGACGTAACTGTCGAGAACAACAGGTGTACATTACTACACCATAAGGAGAACACCAGGTGTACATTACTACACCATAAAGAGAACACCAGGTGTACATTACTACACCATAAAGAGAACACCAGGTGTACATTACTACACCATAAGGAGAACACCAGGTGTACATTACTACACCATAAGGAGAACACCAGGTGTACATTACTACACCATAAAGAGAACACCAGGTGGACATTACTACACCATAAAGAGAACACCAGGTGTACATTACTACACCATAAAGAGAACACCAGGTGTACATTACTACACCATAAGGAGAACACCAGGTGTACATTACTACACCATAAAGAGAACACCAGGTGTACATTACTACACCATAAGGAGAACACCAGGTGTACATTACTACACCATAAAGAGAACACCAGGTGTACATTACTACACCATAAAGAGAACACCAGGTGTACATTACTACACCATAAGGAGAACACCAGGTGTACATTACTACACCATAAAGAGAACACCAGGTGTACATTACTACACCATAAAGAGAACACCAGGTGTACATTACTACACCATAAAGAGAACACCAGGTGTACATTACTACACCATAAGGAGAACACCAGGTGTACATTACTACACCATAAAGAGAACACCAGGTGTACATTACTACACCATAAAGAGAACGCCTAGCCTCGCCTGAATTCTCGTCGTGTTCAATAATTCACAACTAGTTCAGTGTCTCAGTGAGTCGGACAGTTTCCGCTCTATACATTTTGACCACTTGGGGGCGGTATTTCCTTGACTATTTTCCTCAAGACATTAGGACGTTAGGATACCTACCTCCACAAGAACCATTCATGATCCTTCTGTACGGGGTCATCCCTATGGTCCCACAACCCAATGGTCCCACATTTCTGATATTTCATAGGTGGGCTAGGGATAGGGTTAGGACTAGGGTTAGGGTTAGGGTCAGGGTCAGTGTCAGGGTTAGGGTCAGTGTTAGGGTTAGGACTAGGGTTAGGGTTAGGGTCAGTGTTAGGGTTAGGGTCAGTGTTAGGGTTAGGACTAGGGTTAGGGTTAGGGTCAGTGTTAGGGTCAGTGTTAGGGATAGGGTTAGGGTCAGTGTTAGGGTTAGGGTTAGGGTCAGTGTTAGGGTTAGGACTAGGGATAGGGTTAGGGTCAGTGTTAGGGTCAGTGTTAGGGTTAGGGTTAGGGTCAGTGTTAGGGTTAGGGTTAGGGTCAGTGTTAGGGTTAGGACTAGGGATAGGGTTAGGGTCAGTGTTAGGGTTAGGGTTAGGGTTAGGGTCAGTGTTAGGGTTAGGGTTAGGGTTAGGGTCAGTGTTAGGGTTAGGGTCAGTGTTAAGGTTAGGGTCAGTGTTAGTGTTAGTGTTAGTTAGATTACTTAGAAATGTGGGACCATCGGGCTGTGGGAACATAGGTCACACTCCCCTTCTGTACAGTTGAGACAAATGTATTGATTGTAAGTCGCGTTGGAATAAGGCATCTGCTAAATGCCAAAAATGTAAATATAAAATGTAACAGTAAGCAACATGTGCCAACAATCAGCTGATTGATCTGACACAATTAAACATTTAACATTTTAAAATCCTCTTTTTTAAAATAAACAGTCAAATGCATTCCATTACACTGAGGGCTACTCATTCACAAACTGTAATGGATAATTGATCTGTGTGATAAACGCATGAATAGCCTATGTGTAAATAGATAGATCGAAATAGATCAAAGATAGGCAGCAGTGGGATATTATGATGAATGAACAACTCTGTTTCTGCTGTGAATCCATACTGAATGTTCTCTTAAAGGTTCTGCTTTCGTCAGTCTTCTGTGAATTCCTTATCTGGGAACAAAAACCTTCGCTTTTTCGCCTTCGCTTCGATTTAGATGAAACAAGTTCAAATGTAGCTCCGCTTTATTAAACCAAACTGGATTAGACTTATGAACCGAGCTATTTGGGTGGGAGGTTTAGGAAATGCTCATTTATACATACAGACATCAGAGGAACGCAATGACCCCACACCACTCTTTCTTTGAAGTTGATTGGCTTATCCAAGCCGACTAAGCCGACCATGACTTTTTCCTATCGTTTCTATTAAGGCTCTAGTATGCATGCAGTACAGTAACAACTGTTATATTAAGGCTCTAGTATGCATGCAGTACAGTAACAACTGTTATATTATGGCTGTGTCTTGGTGTGATCTTCATCCACGCCTTAGAAAAGAAAAGGTTACAAAATGAATGAATGAATGAATGGTCTTTATTGTCATTGATATAGTACAGGTACCAGAGATAGATAGATAGATAAATAGAGATAGATAGATAAATACTTTATTTATCCCTGTGGGGAAATTCATTTTGCCACGCCACTCCACTAAAAACCACACATAACAACACAACACAACATAAAGGACAGACAACAACACTGGGCCAGCCATGTACAGTATATAAAAAACAGTGAGATCTGATATAAAAGTGGATTAAAAGGATGGCTATAGTTATTTATATTAAAATACTAAAAAAGTGATGATGGTGATTAAAATAAATAATAAATACAGATTCAGGAGCCTTGACCCCGACTGCTACTTTAGTTTCCATTGAACAGTCTTAGTGCAGCCGGGATAAATGATTTTTTATATCGCTCCGTCCGGGAGCGGATCGTAATGAACCGCCCTCTGCGGCGGCTGCTGGTTTGCCCAGCGAGGACATGATGGAGGGGGTGGTTGGGGTTGTCCCTGATGGACAGCAGCTTACTCCTAGTCCTTCTCTCCACCACCGTCCCCAGAGAGTCCAGGCTCCTTCCCACCACTGAACCCGCCTTTTTTACGAGCTTGTCCAGCCGTCCGGTATCCCTCTTGGTGATGTTTCCCCCCCAGCAGACTGCAGCGTAGAAGAGAATGCTGGCCATGACAGACTGGTAAAACATGGCCAGCATCTCTCCACACACTTCAAAAGACCTAAGTCTTCTTAAGAAGTACAGCCTGCTCTGGCCCTTCTTATAAAGTGCCTCTGTGTTGGTGGACCAGTCCAGTTTGTCGTCCAGATGCACCCCCAGGTACTTGTAGGTCTTCACCACCTCGATATCCTCGCCCCGGATGTTAATGGGCAACCGAGGTGGCTTAGACCTACGGAAGTCTATAACTAGCTCCTTGGTCTTAGTTTGGTTGAGGAGCAGACCATTCCTCTCGCTCCAGACGCTGAAGGCTCCTATCAGATCCCTGTACTCCCCCTCCCGTCCATCCCTCACGCACGCCACTATGGCTGTATCGTCAGAGTACTTCTGTACGTGGCAGGACTCAGAGTTGTGTTTGAAGTCTGATGTGTACAGGGTGAACAGGAAGGGAGCCAGCACAGTTCCCTGCGGAGCCCCGGTGTTGCTCACTACTGTGTCCGAGACACAGTTCCCCAGCCTGACTGACTGTGGCCGTCCAGTGAGGTAGTCCATGATCCAGGATGTAGTGGAGGGATCAACCCCCATACCTGAGAGCTTCTCTCGGAGTAGAAGAGGCTGGATGGTGTTAAAGGCACTTGAAAAGTCAAAGAACATTATCCTCACCTGACTTCCCGGCTCATCCAGGTAGGAGTAAGCACGATGGAGGAGGTAGAGGACAGCGTCATCCACACCAACTTTTTCCTGATACCCGAACTGCAGGGGATCACGTGCATGTTCAGTCTGTGGTCTCAGATGTCTCAGAAACAGCCGCTCCAGTGTCTTCATACTATGTGAAGTGAGGGCAACCGGTCTGTAGTCGTTGAGCTCGGCCGGGCGCCCAGTTTTGGGTACTGGCACGAGACATGATGTTTTCCACAGAACCGGCACCGTCCCTGACTGTAAACTCAGGTTGAAGAGCTTCTGGAGGGGCTCAGCCAGTTGGTCTGCACAGACCTTCAGCAGCCGCGAGCACACCCCATCAGGACCCGCCGCCTTTCCAGGGTGCAGCCTCTTCAGCTCCGCCCTTACCTCCTCCACTGTGAGGGACAAGGGGGGGGGGCTTGGTGGGAGAGGGGGGGAGAGGAGGGGAAGGGGAGGGGAGGGGAGGGGGGGGGGGGAGGGAGGGGGGAGGGGAGGGGAAGGGGGCCCAGCCGTGCTGCCGAGCCTGTAGCTGTGGGATGTGGGGGAGGCTGGTGAAGCGGGAGAGGTAGTGGGAGGGGCAGCAGGGACAGAGTAGGCACCGGCCGCTGAGTCAAACCTGTTAAAAAAGTGGTTGAGCTCATTGGCCTTAGCCAAGTCTGGGACCGCTGCCTGACTGTTCTTCCGTTTGTAGCCGGTGATGGTCTTCAACGAAATTGGGGAGGGGGGGCTCCCCTGGTGCTAGAAAAAAAAAAAAAAAAAAAAAAACAAGAAGGGAAAAGAGCTGGTTTACATAAATAAAGGCTATGTACACTATCCACTATACTATACTATACAAATAAAACACTGTGCTGTACTCTATGCTATGCTATACCTATTCTAACATTTCCTATTCTCTGAACCTTATGTACCCTAGGGTTGTCATATTGCACATAGTGTTATTGCACATTCATTTAAAGTGTCGCAGTTTGCAGGTTTGAAATGTACACAGTTGTGTTTCAGTATTACACTTGATTTCAATCTAGTAGCTGCCATCAATTTGTCTAGATTGTCCAGGGCCTAGAACCTAGGTCTTTGCTGTGTTCAGGGCCTGAATGGCCCTGGGGTAGAAGCTGAGCTTCAGTCTGTTTGTCCTTGCGAACATGGTCCTGAACCGCCTGTTCGAGGGCAGCCGAGCAAAGTGTTCGTACCCAGGGTGGGATGGGTCTCTGGAGATCTTGGAGGCCTTCCTGAGGCAGCGTGTGTTGTACAGCTCTTCCAGAGAGGGGAGGGGGGCGCCGGTGATCTTCTGGGCCGATCTCACGACTCTCTGTAGCGCATTCCTCTCTGCGGCTGTGCAGCTGGAGAACCAGATGCAGATGCAGTAGGTGAGGATGCTCTCCACTGCGCAGCGGTAGAAGGTCACCAGCATCTCCTGTCCGATGTGGTCTTTCCTGAGGACTCTCTCATGGAAAAGGGTCTCTTGGTCCCTGTGGAAGATCATTTATACAACGGATATATAATAATAATAATGATAAGAATACATTGAACTTATATAGCGCTTTTCTAGACACTCAAAGACGCAAAGATATCCATCCATTGTCTTTATTGGTCAGTTTGCGTTCCAGCCGTGCCGATATCCATGATATACGCACGGCTAAATGGAAAGTTGACACATCTTTTCATATTACTCCGCGTTTGTATATATTACGGTTAAGTTACATTCTTACCGTTGCTTAGCAACCGATAAACAACTGTTCAGCGGATGAACACACTTACAATAAAACATAGTTCCATTAAAACACATTTAATTAAAAGTTTGTCTTGTCTTTCTTTTGTGAAATATTGATAGATAAATGTGGTAACCGTTGTATAAAAGCGTTATTGTGAACATGGTCACAGCATTGAATTCATTGGTAAAATCACTTAAGTGTGCTTTCAAATGTGGGCATGGCCTGTATATACTGTATGTATTCTGTTGAAAACAGTTCTACCTTCTCAAACATTTTCTCAATTGTATTTGTCACTGCTTGTTTTTTATGCCATGAAATATGCTGTGATATTTATTCATATTAATATATATTATATTATTATATAGAGTGATAAAGGGCATTATTTTGGGACCATGGGTTTTCCCTCAATGAAATAACATAACATTCTGTAGTATTACTTTCTTTCACAACAAACCGGATGTTCTGTCTTTGATTGTAATCTTTGAGAATCATCGTTTTTTTTTGTTATGTCTTTTATATATTTATCTATATCTATCTATATATCTATATCTATATCTATATATTTACAGTATACGTCTGTGTAAACTACTCTTCTGGATAGAGGTGTTCAACTTGTATTGTATTATGGTTATATTATACTGTTGTTTCTGTATGAAATATAAAAACACATTTGCAGTATAAAGAGTTTATTCTGAATTGTTAATAGACAGACCAATATACAATTTATTAGAAGTTTAAAGCAAGTCTCTGAGGCTACGTAAGTGGTCAGTCCTTTTGGTGATACAATAGAAACAATGCAATAGAAACAATGCAAATTGACTTGAGTAAATGCCATTTTAACACATTTGCCAATACAGAAGCTGACTGATTTAATATATAACAATAATAATAATAATATATAATATACACTATTCCTCTCCTCGATCTCACTCTTTTGTGAGGAACATGTAGAGAATCACAGTGTGGAGGTGAGCACTGGCGTTGAGGAGGCAGCAGAGGCTCTGGAAGATCTCCAAGTCTTCTTGATCGTTATCTGTGACAAGATCGTTGACAGTTAGAAATCTGCATATGTCTACTTATTTTAACTGTTTTTCTATTAATGTGTTCCCAAATAATATGCCCTTAACTTTAAGATTATTTTAGTGCCACAAAGCTTGAAGGAATCTGGACCCTGATCTGATACGATAGTCTAAGTGCCTATAACAACTCACCAGCCATAAACTCGTACATCTCCATGGCAACGTCTGAGAACATGTTTTCCACGGCCCGGATGAAGGACCACTTGTCAGCAGGGGAGGAGAACACCTCACACACCTGCTGCACCATCTTGACGGACCAGTTCATGCAGTACCCGTCCTTCTCACACACCTGAGAGGGGTAACCAGAAATGTCAGGCCGGTTCAGGCAGTACCTTCCGTTAAGTGGGCACAAAATGGGGGAAATGTGTCTCTTAGGTTAAAAGATACCGGAACCCTAGAGCAGATAATAAAGTTATTTAGCAGCAGTGACTGACCAGTGTGAGGTACACAAAGAGTCGTGAGCTCTCAAACAGGCGTCCATTGAGGGCCTTGCTGGCCAGCACGCTGTAGCACACGCTGTTCCCACACAGGAACAACAGACGAGCCACATTCTCCATGGGCCATGCCTGGGGAAGGACTGGAGGCCAACAGAACCAGCACAAAACAAAACAACTGTCATTCATACACACAGCATTCACACTTTACATTAACATTTTTGACATTTAGCAGACGCCTTTATCCAAAGCGACTTACAAGCGCAGTACATTTATCGCAGCCCGGTACACACATAAAGATAATCTGGCCGATTTTGGCCCAATTTCCCCCCTTCCGACCAAGGACAGCAAACGCCCGATTATCGGATGGCTCTAAAGATTATCCTACAAGATTATCCTGTGGTGTGAGGTGTGTTAAGATTTCTCCCGACAATCTGCTCGGAAAATGGTCGGGGCCGACGATCGTAAATATTAGACGTGTTCAATATTTATGATCAAAAGTCTTCTTGTCTGTGGTCAAAACTGACAACTCCCAAGTCCGATTGTGACGTGGAATGGAATGTAGCCAATCAAGAAGCCAGCTGACTGACGCGTCTTCTTCTTTTCGTTCTTCTGCACTTTATTTTCCCTGTAGCACTTGGCTGCCTCTACAGGTCAGTCAGGGTACTACTACCCTGTTCACGCGAGACTCCAGACTGTCGGAGGACAGATCTTTATGCATGTGGTTGTATATTGGAGCACACCACACACAATACGATCAAGACTGTTCAATCCATGATTTTTTATCTTCATGTGTGGGGTCTCTCTCAGATAATCAGAAAATCCTTATATGTGTACCAGGCTTAAGGTAAGTGAATCATCTATACATCAGTCATCATCACACATGATGGTGCACTCACCATTTGCTTAGTGAAATCTATAATCCTATGGTAATGGTACATACTGTACGTGTGGACTGACCAGACATACAGTATATACAGTATACAGACAAAAGAGTGTAAAAGGTTTGTCTACCATTCCTGGGTGTGTAAAATATAATCATTCAAAGTTGCCAAGTCCTCTGGGCTACTGCAGTTACCTATGAGCTCCTCCAGGATGGCCATTATGGTGTCGCTGGTCCAATCTTTGGCTTCCAGGTCGCTGTGTAGCAGGATGAGAGCCTTGGCCAGGTCGGACTGGGCCACCCCAGCACGCAGTTGCTCCTGCCAGCCTAGCGAACCTGGAAAGAACATTCCCTTACACTACACATACACTTTGCCTTGCAACTCTGGCCAACCAAAAAACAAGCATTTCATTTGTTATTATTAACATTAGAATTTCACCATGTAATTACTAACAAGTGATTTATATACTGTACAAAAGTGCAACCAGTTTTTTTAAGGTAGAAACCGAGAAGGCCCATGTTGTCCCTCTCACCGTCTGGTAGCAGTGGTCCGTAGAGGATGAACAGCAGCCGGGCTTGGCTGACAATGGGCCAGGGTTTCAGGATGCGGGTCAGCCAGAACAGAGTGTCCTTGCTGTTCTTCCAGGGGTCCAACAGAACCTGTCTGCAGAACAGACGGATCTGTTGCTCCAACAGCTGACATGAACCTGAGGGAGAAAAAAGACATACGGATCACTCACGTCTCTCACACTCTTTCAATTAGCCTTTTTGTTTGTTTCTCTCTCTCTCTCTCTCTCTCTCTCTCTCTCTCTCTCTCTCTCTCTCTCTCTCTCTCTCTCTCTCTTATAGGGACAGACACTCACCTGGCCTTCCTGTGACCACTGACATGATTTTCTGGGGTAGATTTGTGAAGTCGCACAGGAAGTTGAAAACTCTGTGACACTCCAGCTCCTCCCAGCCGGCTATCAATGTCTGTCAGTCAAACATTAACCATCTCAATACAGGATTCAGCCTTTGATATTAAATTGTCTGATGTTCTTTGTAACTAGGCTCTCACCTGTAGAAACGCTCCATAGCTGGAGAAGCCTTGGCATTGCACTGATTTAATGCACTCTTCCATCATGAAGCAAGGAACCTGAGTGGGAGGTAACAACGGTGTTAGTCTAAGTAAGGTTAACTAGAAAATAACAATCTATTCAATGTTGTCAACTGTTTGGTTTGTTTAGAAATGTGAGAATGATTGTAGAGCACAAACAGCTAAACATTGCCTCATCTGTCCTCCCTCACCTCTCTGTCTTACCTGTGAAAACTTGCTATATATGAACGTTAGCCTATCCTTTGTTGGCAGCAAGAGGGTACATCTCTTGAACAATACACCTGAAACGATGAGCAAAAACCACAAGAATGTAACATAGTGACTATATTTGCCAACCAGGACCACTTGCTTTCCTCATCGGACCCCCTATGAAAGGAGATAGAAATAATACTTTGGTCTATGATTCTACCTGATAAAGAATTACAGCAGAAATAATGTGGCTCTGAATATTAGTTTATTATAATAAACATGTGTGTTCTTGGCCAACCAACTAAGTAAAATAAAGGTAAATTAATCAAATAAAGCTGTTGAGGTGCCTCTCACCCAGCGATGTGTAGTGTTCTAGTGAGGACACCTCGGTGGAGTGATGACACCCCTGTACGATGGTCCTCTTCCTCCAGGTCTGAGTGGAGACATAGCCCATGATGTGGCGACTGATGGCCTTGGACGCCATGCTCAACACACTGATCTGCAACACTTTACCACAACAAACAATGAGGCAGGGAGAAACATCTCATTAATTCAGATGCACGTCATTGGAGCTATACATATGTAAGACCATTTAGTACCCTGCCCCTGGTAACGGCTTCAATCAGAATAGTTAAGCCTCATAGATATGTCTCATCTAAATAATCATAATTCACCCATCCTGAAAAATGTCCAAAGCAAACAGAACCCACCAGAGAGTCTGTCCAGGATCATGTCAAAGACCTCGGGGGCCAGCCACTCAAAGAAACAGTCGCTGGCCCGAACCTGACGAACCTGGCTGCGGGTGGTCATGCTGCGGGTGGTCATGGTCCTGACGGGATACGGCCGGCGTCTGCGGTGATACTTGACTTTCCTTGTCACTTTCGTCATAATAACTGGAATACTGTCAAGCCTTTATTGTCCCACAGATAATCTAGAAGCGAAAGGAAATAGCTAGTTAGTTAAACTTGGTGGTTAGCCACAAACTGAAAAGTTGCTGGCTAGGATAGCGGCATGAACTTACCCAGCTGAGGAGAATGGCACTTGTCAATAAACCTTAGAAATTGTTGCCTTACTGAGCTTTAAATGCTCCTTCACATGCTGTTATGTGTTCTGGTAAATATTGACACCACTGACATGAGACAATATAATATATATACTATAATATTATCTAAACTAAAGTCACAAACAGTTTTACCTCAGCCAGCGAGCCGCTATTGCGCTTGTGTGCTGCACAGTTCCTGCTCCCTCGCGAGGACACTGACAAGGGGTGCGTTCGTAAATACGCTCTGGAAATCTGATCAGCACTCATGGAATGCCTGTTGTCCAATCAAATTACTTGGTCCGTTTATGACGTTGAACTCAGTGTGCGTTCCGGCGCTCTCAGAGCAAATTTACGAACGCACCCAAGGAGCGCTACCGCGAAATACGATCAGCTCGCGCCGCATCATCTCGCGCCAAAAGTAAACATTACTACTAATAATAATATTCGACTCTTTATTTGCTGTTGAATCTCATTCACAACTGAAGTCATTTCGTCAACTTCTGACAATAGTTTAATGTAAATTAATGCTGTAGCCTTAATTGGAACTCGAAGCCGTGGTATATTATAGTGGATATTGGCACAGCTCTATCTACGATATACCACGGCTTCTCGTTCCATATTCAATTGAATGGGAAAGTGTGTCCAAACGTTTGACTGGTAATGTAGGTAGAACCATACAGTATTCACTGTACACAACTACATTAAAAATTATTGTGAAATTGCAAAACTGTTGCAATTCATCAAGCAACGTAGGCCTACATTGTTTGTGGTAGGCCTACACTTTTAGCCAGAGAACTTTCACAGCTTAGATGAAGATTGATAGATATTGGCATTCTCTTTATTGTTGCTTCATCTTTTAAACACGTTGCTTGTCAATACCAGAGAAAGGAATTCATTCACTCCCACGCACTCAGTAACATACATGATTACTGACCCTCTACCTGACCTGCTACACTATAGTGCTAATGAGACCCATATAGGAGCCTTGATATCACACTGTAGGAAGGATACAGAATCAGTGACTGATTATTATGAGAAGCGGTTGTGAAAATAATATTTGTAGAATCTCCCATCCTGCTGTGATGTTTGAGCTGCTTTAAGCACCATTTAAACCTTAACTCGCCTTGTTACTAGGTTACAAAATAGTACTTTACATGCTGTCAATCAAACGGTCAAGCAGGGGGGGGGGGGCATTGTACAACATTGTAAGCTTAACAGAACAATAGATTGTAGACCAGTAAGTGATTCTTAGACTCATAATCTGATATATAGGCTATAATATCTTAGATGTTCCCCGTTTGTATTCTAGGGAAGATGGAATTGAATATTACAGGTAATTAGTTAACCTAGCACTCACATAAGACGAATTGAGCACAAACTGCAGCCTTTGCGGTTGATCTAAAACGGAAAAGGAGAAATCATAGTCAGTTCCATTCTGACAATACTTACGCCCACGCGTTCTATCAACACACAAATCAACTCTGACACTGTGGGGATGGATCTAGGCCCAAGCAACACCCACTAGATCAGTGTTGCAGAGGCCCACAACCAGACTACAAACCCTCTGCATTCCAGCAGCTGACCTCAAGCATTCCATCACGAGAGACCAAACCAAAGCATACTGGCTACTCTCACATTCTACAAGAGTCCACATCTGTCAAACTCAATACTCTAATCTGAGGGCTATACTACGAAGCAGTCTACGGGACTCTAGGTTCCCACAGCCCGATGGTTCCACAGCCCAATGTTCCCACATTTCTAAGTAATCTAACTAACACTGACCCTAACCCTAACCCTAACCCTAACACTGACCCTAACCCTAATCCTAACACTGACCCTAACCCTAATCCTAACCCTAACACTGACCCTAACCCTAACCCTAGCCCTAGCCCTAACCCTAACACTGACCCTAACCCTAATCCTATCCCTAGCCCACCTATGAAATATCAGAAATGTGGGACCATTGGGTTGTGGGAACATAGGGATGACCCCATCTACGGTTAGCGAGCTAATTTTGACGAAATGTATAGCTCCGAATGTCACAAAGGTGTCTCATCCAGGTAGCCAGGTAGATTCCTATAGCAATTTCTCTTGAAGCTTCTCTAACCTGCTCTGGGGTCAGGCTAACTGTACATTATTATACTGAATTTGTGCCCTATGCCGCGTGGCAAAAATCATTCCCTCTCGCAAATAATTTCATCATTATCATTTCATTAAAAGCCATATCAAAGGCTTCTGGACAATACTGACGTGATGCATTATTGTTATGTCCAAAGAATTACATTTTCAATGGCCTGGGGTGGTCCAGTGGTCTAGCACCATGGCCTGGGGTGGTCCAGTGGTCTAGCACCATGGCCTGGGGTGGTCCAGTGGTCTAGCACCATGGCCTGGGGTGGTCCAGTGGTCTAGCACCATGGCCTGGGGTGGTCCAGTGGTCTAGCACCATGGCCTGGGGTGGTCCAGTGGTCTAGCACCATGGCCTGGGGTGGTCCAGTGGTCTAGCACCATGGCCTGGGGTGGTCCAGTGGTCTAGCACCATGGCCTGGGGTGGTCCAGTGGTCTAGCACCATGGCCTGGGGTGGTCCAGTGGTCTAGCACCATGGCCTGGGGTGGTCCAGTGGTCTAGCACCATGGCCTGGGGTGGTCCAGTGGTCTAGCACCATGGCCTGGGGTGGTCCAGTGGTCTAGCACCGCGGCCTGGGGTGGTCCAGTGGTCTAGCACCATGGCCTGGGGTGGTCCAGTGGTCTAGCACCATGGCCTGGGGTGGTCCAGTGGTCTAGCACCATGGCCTGGGGTGGTCCAGTGGTCTAGCACCATGGCCTGGGGTGGTCCAGTGGTCTAGCACCATGGCCTGGGGTGGTCCAGTGGTCTAGCACCATGGCCTGGGGTGGTCCAGTGGTCTAGCACCATGGCCTGGGGTGGTCCAGTGGTCTAGCACCGCGGTCTACAGTGCACACATATGCCCATGTCGGCATGGGTTCGAATCCGGCCCATGCCCTGCTGACATGCCCTCTCTCTCTCCCTTCTTCTCCTTACTTTCTGTATCTGTCCAATAAAAAATGGAAAATATGAGTGGGACTGCGAACGACCGCGAACGACCGAACAGCATTAACTAGCAAACGACCGAACAGCGTTGTTGTCACGAAACCTTCATAGCATGCCGAGACTTTAATAGTCCCAGCTAGCAGCTAGCTCTCTATCAAACAGTGTCTGCAAGAAGCACAGGAACGTTTCGACCCAGCAACACGGTCCCTCTCAGTAACCAAGCCGTGAGAGGCCCCCCCCCGCCCCCCTCACCGGTGCCCCCCCTGGTCCCCCTCCCCTTCACCAAACCTCTGGCTTGGGAGAGCACATCCTGTCACTGAGTTATGGGCCATGGGCCCTCTACCAACATCTCCCCCTCTCCCTCCCTCCCTCCCTCTCTCCCTCCCTCCTCCCTCCCTCTCTCCATCTCTCTCTCTTCCTCTACCAACATCTTTATCAGCTCCCTCCCTCCCTCCTCCCTCTCTCCCTCCCTCCCTCCTCCCTCTCTCCCTCTCTCCCTCCCTCCCTCTCTCCCTCTCTCTCTCTCTCCCTCTCTCCCTCTCTCCCTCTCTCCCTCCGTCCCTCCTCCCTCTCTCCCTCCCTCTCTCCCTCTCTCCCTCTACCAACATCTCCATCAGCTCCCTCTCTCCCTCCCTCCCTCCCTCCTCCCTCCCTCCCTCCCTCTCTCCCTCTCTCCCTCCCTCCCTCTCTCCCTCTACCAACATCTCCATCAGCTCCCTCTCTCCCTCCTCCCTCTCTCCCTCTCTCCCTCTCTCCCTCCCTCCCTCCTCCCTCCTCCCTCTACCAACATCTCCATCAGCTCCCTCCCTCCTCCCTCTCTCCCTCCCTCCTCCCTCTCTCCCTCCCTCCCTCCCTCCTCCCTCTCTCCCTCCCTCCTCCCTCTCTCCCTCCCTCCCTCCTCCCTCTCTCCCTCTCTCCCTCCCTCTCTCCCTCCCTCCTCCCTCCCTCCCTCTCTCTCTCCCTCCCTCCCTCCCTCTCTCCCTCCCTCCCTCTCTCCCTCTACCAACATCTCCATCAGCTCCCTCTCTCCCGCTCTCCCTCCCTCCCTCCCTCCTCCCTTTCTCCCTCCCTCCTTCCCTCCCTCCTCCTTCTCTCCCTCTTTCCCTCTACCAACATCTTTATCGGCTCCCTCCTCCCTCTCTCCCTCTCTCCCTCTCTCTCTCCCTCCCTCCCTCCCTCCCTCCCTCCCTCCTCCCTCACTCCCTCTACCAACATCTCCATCAGCTCCCTCCCTCCCTCCTCCCTCCTCCCTCCTCCCTCCTCCCTCTCTCCCTCCCTCCCTCCTCCCTCTCTCCCTCTCCCAATCGATATGTTTTGTGAATTTGTACCCTGCTGCACCGAAAACGTACCGAACCGTGACTTCAAAACCGTGGTACGTACGGACTGAAATGTTTGCATACCGTTACACCCCTAGAAAACACGTGTCCTTCAGATCTACGCTGACTTCGTAGTCGCCCTGCTGTATAACATGACAGGAGGCTGTTTTGTTGTCATCATTGTGGCTGTGGCTGTCGACTGTGGCTCAGGAGGTAGAGCCGCTGTCTAAAGATCGCACGGTTGGCAGATCGGCGGTTCGACTCCCGGCTGGCCACATGTCGAGGTGTCCTTGGGCAAGACACTGAACCCCAAATTGATCCCAGTGAGCGGGCCGGCCGGCGCCTTGCGTGGTAGCTTGCTGCCATTGGTGAGTGAATGGGTGAATGAGAGGCCGTTGTAAAGGGCTTTGGATAAAGGCGCTATATAAGTCAGTCCATTTACCATGTCCCCTCTGGCACTAGGACCACTGTGCCCTTTGCCAGCAGATTCACAGTCTCCTCCCGGAGTGCACGTGTGTCTTTACTGGGCAGGACAACAACAGCCACATCTCTCTCAGTCTCTAGCCAGTTGCGGTGCAGCTGACAGGAAATTCTTGAATTTCCGTCTGATCCCGGCTGCCACCGCGCACCGAGGTGGTGGAACAGCCCACGGCAGGGTCTCTCTGAGAGGGACTTTCAAAGAGACAGAAAGAAGGACTGCTCCTCTTGAGACATCCACTACCCCCCAGCACTACGTCTCCTGAGACACCCGCTTTTCCCCTTTACTGTGTCCCCTAAAGGCCAATGCACACGGCCCCGATTTTGTCGCACCGCCGAATTGGATTCCATTGTTTTGAATGAGACAATGCACACGGCGTGCGATGCGATTTTGTCGCACGACAACATTCGATTCTCCATTCACACCCACACACTTGTTTCTCCAATGTCTACAGTATAAAACGTTTTTTTTTGTTTTTTTTCCCTTCTATCACGGAGACTGCCAATGGCCCCAGGCCTGAGCTAGATTACTCTTCCTGCTACGACTGGTGGATTGATGATTCACTTGCTTAGTCAAATGTATCGATTGTAAGTCGCTTTGGAATAAGCCGTCTGCTAAATGGCAAACATGTAAATGTAAATGGATAGGTCTCCTGGCAACAGAGGCATTCACTGCATCCGGCTCATGTCTGACAGACCAGCGGGCCACCACGCTGATAAGCTGCACCTAGTCAATGAAGAAGCACTCATATCAATAGTTATATGATGTCTATAAGAATGCAAGGGAAAATATATGCAAACAAGACTTGTATGTTTTCGTTCAGATTTTGAGCCACAAACATGTTCTTTATTTACATAAAAGCCTAGGCAGCAAAGCATGAATGTGTGATTACACAGCCCTTAATGCCTGATATTGCGAATACGCAACAATACGCAACATACGCCTGATAGCATCCTCCACTGTTTAGATCTGGCTAATGCAACATTACCAAGTGACTATACTTTCCCCCCCAAAATGAATATTTTTCTTAGAAAAATTTACTCAGGCATCTCTGGTCTGGCCATCTTTATGAGCATTTTAAATCCATTTAAATTTCAGAAACTGAACCTTTTGACCACTTAGGCTACCTTGGCTGGGCTACCTTTGTGTTTTGTGCAAAATAACAGCATCTGAAGAAGGTCTATGACCGAAAGCTTGCAATAAACGACAGTGTTTGAGTGTGAGGATGCTGTTATTTTGCACTCTACTGATACTCTTCAGTTCCAGCACCTCAGCAAAGTCTGATAACGGATGAGCGGTGGTATTTTCACTATTTGACTACCTTTTTGTTTTGAAATATGCCAAAAACAAAATTTTGATTAAGGGTCAGGTTGGATTACGAAATCCCAATCCCAATCCACATCTGAATCTTATTTTGGGGGGTTTTGAAATTCTAAGACTGAATACTATCTGATTGCGAAATCTGTTCAGAAAAATGTTGAAAGAGGCTACTGGATAAGGCCCTGGATTTACTTTCCCTGTATCCACTGGAGGGAATGGGATAGTATCTATCCTAGTCTATCCAGTCCTCCCCATGCATGATTTCTTCTAAACATTTCTGGCAGTGAGTTTGGAAAACGTGAGGCTCTTGGTTTTCTGGACAACCTCCAGTCCTCACTAACGTCGTGGATGTTCATGCATCCTTCAAAAGACAACATTACTACTTTCAATATACTGAATTATTCCATCCTGACAGTTGCATCCCACATCCCACGCCTTTTCACGGTGCTATATTTACCTTACCCCCCCCCCCCCCCCCCCCCCTCCCCAGACCACTCCCCCAGGGAGGGCTTACCGTTATACACACAATGTCATTGGATGAGAGCTGAGATAACCGCGCCAGCGCTCCGACGAACCCAATCTTTCAATCTCAGCGAGCAGAGCAACAACACCATACTGACTGAGCACCCCAAGAGTTTAGAGAAGGAGTTGAGAGAGGCCACAATGAAGACCCCGAGGACTCATGTCCCACTGTCCCACGTACCGTTATTTGCAACTTGTTTTCTGTTGGGGGTTATTTCCACCGTGAGCGGTAAGTTGTTTGAGTTTGTTTTTTTTACACTTCATTATTATCATATGAGCGCCGCGCACGCCGTGTGTTATTATTAAACATTGGTGTTTGGAAGTTGGTAGTGACATGCGATGTTTTTTGTTTATTTAGAAAGTAATTATGTTTGTTGGTAAATATGTTTCTGAATTGTGTTGGTTTCTGCATGTCAGTGTTGTGAGTTGAGCTCCTTCAATGAGAGTGACGCATGGGGACAGTTGTCAGACCTCTGCACGGCGCACACAATCATCCCGTTTAATAATGCCAAGGCATGTTTATATTTGTAACAAAAAACAATGAATACAATTGTTATTGATTGGTTGAAGAGGCGATGTTTATTTTCTCACACGATGATCTCGGGAAGGCTCAATCAAAAAAAAGCAATACTTCAAAACGTCATTACTCAAGATATTAAAGGCTTTTGATACATAATCGTCATACCAAACAGAATCGTTTTTATTTGTATTTTTTTAGAATATAGATATGTTCTTAAAACCCGAATGAAAGAACTGACACCTCAGGGCAAACTTGTTCAAAGTGCTGCCTGGCAACACAACAGTCCATTAAGAGCCAGCTTTAAGAGCCAGCTTCATGCCCATAGGCACTTTGCTTTGTTTACATCCAGGACATGTGGATGAATAGAAGACATCCTCTGATCTCTCTCAATCCTCATTCTCTAATGTTGTTGACTTCAAGCAAGGCTTGCTAAAAAGAAACCTTAAGAAACGTGATTAGTTGAAAATGTAGTATACAATTGATTGAATATACCTTAAAATGCAAATGACTCCCAACGACAGAGATTCAAAGGTTATGCAAATAAATGTGTCGCTTTGGATAAAGGCGCCTGGTGAAATGGCAAAAATGTAAATTGTGTCGTCTGTGTGTCGTCTGTGTCCAACCACAGAATCTGACTCACACAGGGGACAGATGTTGGATTGTTTTGGCTTGGAAGAATTGAAACAAAATGTGTCTTTTTTTTTACCTTGGAAAAATGACAACATACTTTCAACCTTAAAAGTACACACTGTATGTTCTCCCCAGTCCTCCTTTTTTTGCTCTATTTCAATGCTACATAGGCCTACATTAGTTATCATAGACTAAGTAGCTTTAACATCTTATTCTTTGGCCCCACAGGGCATAGGGCTAGCCGCCTAGCCGCGGGACATGGGTGTGGCTAATCTGGGATCCCAGAATCTGAAACGGAGAGAGGAGAGTCTGAATCAGTGTGACTATGTTGACCAAAAAACATTGAGTCACTTGTCCGGATGTGGCATAGCCTACATGCATGACAGAACGCCATGCCAACAGAACTCAGTGTAGTCGTGGTGCTTCCTGCCACTAATGACCACTCAAGCTAAGCACGTCCCCTATACTTTAATCACTGAACCCTTTCATTTGACCACCAGTGTCCCGCGACAGCAAGCAAGGGAGAAGGAGAAGGAGAGGGCCATTCTTGTGGGCCGGCGTCCAAACAGTCTGGCTGTGTCATACAAAATGTTTACAAAAACTGGAAGGAGCTGGAAAGAGCTGAACTGATGTTTTTCTCTTATTTTGGTCGTCTGCTGACGGTGGCTTTTATCTGAGGCTGAGACGGGGTTAGTGAGGTGAGGGGAAGTGCCAATACGTGTTTTGTGTGATTTCCAGGCTTACGTTCCTCACAACAGACTATCAGGGCTAAATATAGCTGTACACAGAGCCAATTGGCTTGGCTCAAGTGTGTGTGTGTGTGTGTGTGTGTGTGTGTGTGTGTGTGTGTGTATATGTGTGTGTGTCTGTGTGTCTGTGTGTGTGTCTGCGTGTGTGTCTGTGTGTCTGTCTGTGTGTCTGTGTGTCTGTGTCTCTGTGTCTCTGTGTCTCTGTGTGTGGTGTGTGGTATGTGTGTCCCATGAACCATTCAGAAAGTTTGCGCCTGTCCCTAGCCATCTGTCACTAGGGTCCTCCCTTCAGGGGATGTAGCTTCTTTTGTCCTGATGACCTAACTGTTAACGTCAACTGTTAACAGGGGGGGGGTACACTTTTTTCATATTAATTTTTAATGGCTCTTAATCAATGTTTCATCGCGAAATATGGAGTCGTCTAACTCGAGCCTCTCGATCAGTGTCTCCTCGTTCCACTTTCCAATCTGCTGCGTTTAATATTTCATACGTTGTCTCATGATCTTATACAACACGTCTGAACTTCATTCAAGCTTAACTCACACCATATAATACCTTTGTTCCACGAATTGAAGCGAGTCACCTGATTTAGAACTTTGGAGCAGTAGGCTATTGTTGTTTTCCCTCAGGATTCTACGGGTTGTTCATTGTTGGTTCTGTAAGACTTCAGAACCGACGGTTCTCGAGCCAGAGCCTATCTCCTGTTTCCGTAGCGCGAGGTGGTTTGATGTACAACCACCTGGACATGACGCTGGTATGTCGCAGGGTCTTACCCCCCCAGGGTCTTATCCAGCCCTTAATGCTGAGTGCCAAGCAGGGAGGCATCGGGCACCATTTTTTTCTAGTCTTTGGTGGTCCGGTGGATCGAACCTCACGGCTAACTTGTATGTTATGCAGCATCTGAAATGTAACACGAGGAGGGGAAAATTGATTCATTTCCAGCAGGCAACATTTTGTTCTGATAACTTTTATTTGCTTTTATGCAAGCTGTTAGGCTAGTCTGCGTGGCTTACCTTAGCAGAATGCTTGTTGTACAATACATGGCTGGGACATTTTTAGAAGTATTTGTTTGGGGGGGGGGGGGGGGGGGAGGGGTTAGCAGATGGGACTGCTGCACTGGATTATGGGTAATCTCGTCTGCCGCTGTAGCCTTCCCAGGCTTACTGTAAACACTCAGGTTGGTGACTTGGACCAGACCTGCACATACATACGTACATACATACATACAAGCAGTGTTGCCAGATTGGGCGCCCAATATTCCCACCCACTTGGGCTACTTATGATCACACTGGGTGGCTTTTAGACTGTGGTTAGGCTTGGAAAACAATCCCATCTGGCAACACTGCATACAAGGATGAATTGGACCCTTGGTCACACATCTAAAGTGTTACATTCCCCCCCCATGGGTCCTGTTTGGCGCCAAGGGTTTGACCTGACCGACCGTTGGACTGGCCTGCTTCTGTCTTCCAGGTCTCCCTCAGGCCCTGTCGCCTCGGGTTGTTAGTTATGAGTATTATGCCTCAGTGCCTTTTTAAGCGGTTTGGATGAGAAGAAGTTTGACGTTTGACATCCGTGACGTCAAGCTCTTCTTCCTGAGCTCTCTGTCTCTCAGATGGGACGCAGGGTTCCCACGCCACGCCACGCCACGCCAGCCAGCCAGGCTATGTGCTGCAGCAGGGTTCCCACGCCACGCCACGCCACGCCACGCCACGCCACGCCAGCCAGGCTATCGGCTATGTGCTGCAGCAGCAGCAGTACACCGGCGTGGTTAAGTGCTGTGTGCATGAGAGAGCAGCTAACCTAGGATGCATAATAGAGGAATACAGGAATGAACTGTACGTAGAGCTCTCACAAAGTCAACGCTGCACCTTTTGGCTTTATATAAGCTCATTTGAAACTATTTCTATAGTTAGGCCTTAAAAAGAAGGCCTTAAAAGAAGAAGAAGAAAAGCTTAGTCCGTCAAGCCCTCTTACTGTCTTGGGATTATTATTTTGTGTATACCCCTGATTAACTCCCGAGTCATGCTTGATAACTGGAGAGTCGTCTCCCCCCCCCCGAAAGCCTATTTTAAAAAGGAACGATTTTGCCCTTAGTTGCATAACACACATCGCTTACTTACTCATGCACTAGGGGGCACATTTTGTCATTGAGCAGCACACTCTGCCAGAATGAAAGGCTAGCCCCCAGAAGTTATTTTTAGGACATCAGTTTGATTATTACACTACTTATGTCAGGGCTAGTTTTCGTCCAAAGCAAATCAAGCTCGCTTGTACTCTTGCAACAATGTTAACGGGCCTTCTTTCCCCCTCCCCCTCCTCCCCTGCCCTCCCACTCTCCCCTGCCCTCCTCCAAGTGCCCTCAAATGGTCCACTCCAGGGAACAGGCCTGCCTGCCGTTTTGGCCTGTAGTTAGTCTGTTGTTTTTGTTGTCCCCCTGCCCTCTAATGCCATCACCAGATGTCTAAACGGACTGCACTCATATGGCGCCTTTATCCAAAGCGCTTTACAACGGCCTCTCATTCACACATTCACACACCGATGGCGGCAAGCTACCATGCAAGGCGCCGGCCGGCCCGCTCACTGGGAGCAATTTGGGGCTCAGTGTCTTGCCCAAGGGACACTTCGACATGTGGCCAGCCGGGGCTCGAACTCGAACCGCCGATCTGCCAACCTTGCGATCATTAGACGGCGGCTCCTCTACCTCCTGAGACACAGCCGCCAAACCGGTGACCCCAAACTCTGCCTGATCTTCTCAGCAGATGAATATGGAGCGACTGACTCCTCATCCCTGGAGTTGTAGTTTGTTACCTGCTCGTTAACTTTAAGGTCATCGGGTTGATTTTTAATCAGATGTGTGAGATGATAAGGTTGACGCATCGTGTTGATGTTGGTTCCTGAGATGTTAAACACTTATCCAGGCATTGTAATAATCTGATAATCTGACACATAGATATATACATACCTACTTGCCATCTGTATTTTTGCAATGCATCCATTGTGATTTTTTTTTTTTCTTCCTCTGGGGAAATAGGGGAAACATATGGAAAAGCGTCAAAGACATTTACCAGGACAATGCATGTATTTAAAGATGCTTAGAACCTCTTCAAGCTGGCCTTCACCAGTTGACCCCTCCGGCTCCCCTTCACCAGTTAACCCTCTCCCCTCCCCATCACCAGTTAACCCTCTCCCCCTCCCGTTCACCAGTTAACCCTCTCTCCCCCCTCCCCTTCACAGTTAACCCTCTCTCCCCTCCCCTTCACCAGTTAACCCTCTCCCCCTCCCCTTCACCAGTTAACCCTCTCCCCCCCTCTCCTTCACCAGTTAACCCTCTCCCCGTCCCCTTCACCAGTTAACCCTCTCTCCCCCTCCCCTTCACCAGTTAACCCTCTCTCCCCCTCCCCTTCACCAGTTAACCCTCTCCCCGTCCCCTTCACCAGTTAACCCTCTCCCCCCCTCCCCTTCACCAGTTAACCCACTCTCCCCCTCCCCTTCACCAGTTAACCCTCTCCCCCCCTCCCCTTCACCAGTTAACCCTCTCCCCCTCCCCTTCCCCAGTTAACCCTCTCCCCATCCCCTTCACCAGTTAACCCTCTGCCCCTCCCCTTCCCATGTGTCCCCAGCACTACCTCAATTAGGCCCCTATACTTTCTTCTATTTACCTTTTTGTGTCTTTTTATTATTACTACTCAATCTTTTCAGTTTGTAAAGCGTCTGTGAGTGTCTAGAAAAGCGCTATACAAGTCTAATGTATTATTATTATTATATTATTATTATTATTATTAGAAAAACGTCAAACCGTATTAATGTTCAAGTACCGACCTGAGTCAGCTAATATCAACACCTCGTTTTTAGCCCAAATCATTCTCTGACCTTATACCCTGAGAGCTGAGCCCTTTAGTGAACTCCAACCCAATCTTTGCCTGCGTAGCGTACCACCTGATCAGAGTGAGTGACCGTGGCTCTGCGGTAGCGGTGGTGTGTGTTTTGTGTGTGTGTGTTATTTGGATGCGAGTCCCGGGACATCATGGGAAAGGCCTGGGCTATTACTCATCAGTTCATTAAAAAAATACACAATGCCCCGTGGTGCTGCCAACCCACAGCGCTCAATGCCCCCCCCCCCCCCCTGCCAACCCACAGCGCTCAATGCCCCCCCCCCCTCCCTCTCGGTAGGATTATAATGAGTGGTGAGTCACCTCACGTGTTACCAGCTCCGTATGACAGTGTATGTGAAAGGAGGTCAACACTTATCTATCCAGGCACATTTATTGCAGTTGGAACTGTTATGCCAATAACGTAAAGTGCTTTTTATAGCTTCTCTCTTTCAGTGAGCGAAGGATAATCGATGGGAGCGATAAAAGGGGCTCTCTACAGTCTCTCCAGAGACCTTTCTCTCTACTCAGCACTTGACTCGACGAGAGAGAGAGAGAGAGAGAGAGAGAGAGAGAGAGAGAGAGAGAGAGAGAGAGAGAGAGAGAGAGAGAGAGAGAGAGAGAGAGAGGAGAGAGAGAGAGAGAGAGAGAGAGAGAGAGAGAGAGAGAGAGAGAGAGAGAGAGAGAGAGAGAGAGAGAGAGACAGCAGCAGCAAGCCTTACCAACTCCACCCTGGCCTGTCTATACCCATTCAATAGTGACGACCATATTCTTTTTATTTTTTAATTTAACCTTTATTTAAAGAGCTAGGGACAGGGAGGGGTCAGTAATGGGCAAAAGGGAGTGTCAACTCAATTGCAAGAAAAAAATCATAGACTCGCACTGTATGTCTCTCAGCAAGAGCTTGAAACTGGAAAGAAGGATCATCATATCACCACCGGATCATCATATCACCACCGGATGCGAATGCCTTTAGTATCTTGAACAGCTATGGTGTCTTGACTTCAGACACTCATTCACTCACACAAGACATTCATTTAGATAAAGAGACCAAGGCACTGCACTCTTGCAATGAAAATGTAAGAGCCTTTACTTACTTACCGTACTTTTTAAAATTGTTTACTTACCACATATTTTCCAGCAACACGACTTCAATTCCTTAACCAAATGTAGTGTGCTTTTTTAGTTTTTCTCCATTTGAAACTCACTAACTAACTGCTAAAGAATTCCAGAACACTCACCACCTAGAGTTCTATGTGGTATTTACCCAGCAACAATACTTTGATTGGCTACAAAATGATCATAATTTATGCATTTTTATGTGAATACAGTTACCTTTGGCACTCTAGAATGTTAACGATTTGGACGACTTTATTCACCCTTGGCACTAAATGAGCACAGTGAGAGTGGTTGAGGACACGAAGAGCATTTCAGGAGGAGAAGGAGAAGAATTTGATTCATAATTTCGCCCTGGAGATATTTTGTGATCTGGAATGAACGGTAACCTCATGCAGGGTTCCCGCGCTGCTCTTAAAAAACCTGTAAAGTCTTAATTCCAGCAATCCGATTTACAAGGCCTAAAAAGGTCTTACATTTCAGTTATTAGGTCTAAAAATGTAGGTGCTAGGTCAACATTTTTTTATTAACTTGTCCTAATAACTATTTACGTGGAAATGAATCAAGCTGGAACCAAATCAATGCCAATTCGCTGCCCCCGGGAGAAATTATTGGCGAACTAAGCTATGGCAGGATGACAAAAAACTATCAAATGGTGTCGCAACAGGTCTAAAGTTCTATCCAAAGAGGTCTAAAAAAGGTATAAAAAGGTCTTAAATTTGACTTGTTGAAACGTGTAGGAACCCTGACGAATGGTAACCTCATGTCATTTCTCAAACAATGGAAAGTGAAACTCTAGAAAGGAAACTCTAGGAAAGTGAAACTCTAGAAAGGAAACTCTATTATAATAATAATAATAATAATAATACTACATTAGACTTATATAGCTATTTTCTAGACACTCAAAGACGCTTTACAAACTGAAAAGATTGAGTAGTAATAATAAAAAGAAACAATAAATAAATAAAAGAAAGTATAGGGGCCTAATTAAGGTAGTGCTGGGGACACATGGGAAGGGGAGGGGGAGAGGGTTAACTGGTGAAGGCGAGCTTGAAGAGGTGGGTTTTGAGGGCCTGTTGTTTAAATGTTGGGAGGGTGTTGGCCTGTCTGACGTGGTTGGGGAGGTCGTTCCAGAGGGAATATATTATATCGTATCAAAATATCATATCAGTATTTTTCAAACGGTAAGAATGTAACTTTGACAACGGTAATATATACGAACACGGAGTGATATCAAAAGATGTGTCAACATTCCATTTAGCTATCGGCACGGCTGGAACGCAAACTGACCAATAGAGACAATGGACCGGATCTATCTGTTGTATAAAGGTTCTTTGGAGGACAAACTTTTAGAACACGGAACTCAAAAGGGTTCTACTTAGAATGTAAAAGGGTTCCAGAAGGCTTCTCCTTCTTATGCTTTAACACACACTATTAACTACAGAATTCAGTGACTTTTTCATCAAGATTCAGGATTGTAGGTTAGGAAATGCGTAGGATTGGTAATTGAAAGGAAAATAGTCTACTATATCATATCATATATGCATATCACAGCTGGATCAACACAAGTATTGCTAAAGTAACGGTATATATACTGCCCCTGCCCTACTCTGTCTACAATGAAAGCCACAGGTTATCTTGGAAATGCTGACTGTAATTCATAAAGGGGAAGGAAGAATGATGATCATTTCCTCATGAACAGCCATAGTGCTTATTTAGGGGACTTCTGGGGACTTCTGGGGATTTCTGGGGACTTCTCCAGTTTCCAAGCTGACCACCTTGACAAATATGTCAGCTATTTCATTTCCTCACATAAACCCAAGCCTACCGCTTCACTGGACTGCACTTCAACTCATACAAACTACAGAAAATGTGGCTAAACACTGATGGTTTAACTCGGGGCTCTTACAACCCCTGTCTTACAAACTATTAGTAAGTAAGTAAGTAACGTTTATTTATATAGCACAATTTTACAACGACAAACAGTCGCCCAAAGTGCTTAACAGATAAAACACTAGTAAAAGCGAAACAACAGATAAAAATACACTAAAAACAAGGTGCAATACAAATACAAGTGCAGAAATAAAAGTGCAAAAAGTGCAGTTGTCGGGAGGCAGGCTCACCTCAGGTCAAAGGCTGGGGGAAAAATATGTGTTTTAGCTAGTTTTTTTTAAAGCCGTGATGCTCTGTTACACCAGGCCTGAGCAAGTTAGCATTTCACCTACAGTTTAACTTCCAATGAGAATCAGATTCAGATTCAGATAAAGTTTATTGCCATTATGCATACACATATAGGAATTTGCTTTGGCGTTACAGTAGGTGCGTTTATGCTTTTTTCACATGTATACATGAACAAAAACAAATGCAAAAACAGGACAACACAGGACAGACAACAGTGCATTGGATAGTGCAACATATATAAAGTGCAGTGCAGAGTTTTTCAATGGGTCCGGTGCATATTCAGTCCTGAGCAGACTTGGGGGCGGGGGGGAGGGGGAAGCCAGAGTCATTTATCAGCCTGGCGGCTGAGGGGAAGAAACTGAGCCTGTGGCGGGCCTTTACTGTTTTAGGCAGCCGCAACCTTCTTCCAGAGGGAAGCAGGGTGAGGAGGCCGTGGCCGGCCATGATCTTCCGGCCATGATCTTCCTTGCCCTCCTCAGAGCCCTGGTGTCGTGCAGGGAGTTGAGGGAGGGCAAGGGACAGCTGATCACCCTCTCCGCTGAACGTATAACCCTCTGGTTGATATCAGCATGGTTGAGGTTGATATCAGCATGGGTTGACTCGGTGCTTCACACTCCCAAACTTTCCCTTAATGAGCTTCCTGCCTTCGCAAGGTCGCATTCCTTCCTGAAGATAAACACCAGCAGAAACATTTAGATAAGGAGTTGTGTCTGTGATGCTGCCAAGGCTGTGTCATGTCTGGGAATGATAGAGCCAGCTTCTGAGAACTTAAAGAAGAAGAAGAAGAAGGTTACAAACCCTACTCGACTCCTCTGGACTCCTCTATCATGCAAACATGCATCTGCTTCCTGGTTCCTGAGATATGTAGATGCATCGCACAAACAAAGTTATTGGTGCACTGAAAACAACACTTCAGAAAGGTGAAGTCCGTGGCCTGGGGTGGTCCAGTGGTCTAGCACCATGGCCTGGGGTGGTCCAGTGGTCTAGCACCATGGCCTGGGGGGGTCCAGTGGTCTAGCACCATGGCCTGGGGTGGTCCAGTGGTCTAGCACCATGGCCTGGGGTGGTCCAGTGGTCTAGCACCATGGCCTGGGGTGGTCCAGTGGTCTAGCACCGCAGTGCACACGTATGCCCAAGTCGCCATGGGTTCGAATCCGGCCCATGCCCTGCTGACATGCCCTCTCTCTCCCTTCTTCTCCTTACTTTCCAGTCTGTCTTCACTATTTTCTGTCCAATAAAATAAAAAAATATGAGTGGGACTGCCCCTAACTTGGATCAGCTACAGGAGAAAAGTCATCACTTTTTAGTAGGTACTAGAGTACTGTAAAACAGCATGATTTGAGCCTTTTCCCAAAACTGGCAAATGTTTTGCCAGGCTTGTACGACGTGGTGTTCACCTCGAATAAACTTTCCCCTAGAGTGTCTAGTTCTTCCGAAATGTTTTGCCGAGTGAGAAAGAAAGAGAGGGGCGAGCGAGGGCCGAGAGAGTAAGTGAGACACCAGTAAGTTTGTGTCGTCTCTCACCATCGTGCCATTTTCACCGTGACCTTGTGGGAAACCTAGTCTCTACTAGGCCTCTCTGGGAATTATACCCTCAGCGAAATGATGGCCTGCCATTTACGGTAGCTTTCCAAACACTCTCTCTCTATCCACTCCTCTGCCTCCGCTAGGCCCCCGCTCAAGAACCCTAAAAAGGATGTCAAACTGTATTTGACTGAGGCTATTTTCAGTGTAGTGTTTTAAAACCCTAAATTAAGAAAATGGGGTTTAACCTCCACTTCCCCTGACAATTATGGAAATGATAAGTATTGACTAGCAAAAAGCACAAGACGGGGACTTCTGTTCACAAGATCTCTAGGCCTAGTTCTCCCCACTTCCTTTAAAACGGATACGTTGCCAAATTGTAGACCTTGCACTTTTTCTACAAATGTAATCTACAATCACAACATGCTACCACAACATACTTGTTAAGTCATAAACCCCCCCCCACAATGCTTCCTCTTCTCTAGTGACATGTCATCCAAGTGTCACTTCCGAGTTTCCTTCAGTAAAGAATGTCAAATTGTAGACCCCAGTATGTCTAATCTACAATCCTCCCAACATTTTTAGAACACAAAAAAAATGTCCCCCTCCCAGCGATATTTTTATTCCCATGTGAACATGCCTAAAACCTTGACAGGCCGTCTGCTCGTCATCACAGTGCAGACAGCGGTCGCTGGCGGAAGCATCCAGCATCTCTGTGTGTGTGCTGCTGACACAGCCGTTGCTAGTCACAGAGAAACGCAGGCAGCCCACCACTCATGACAGTCTCGTTCCCCGTCCCCTGCCCAGGACTAACAGGAGTGCGCAGTCAGTGTTGTATGTAATACAAACATGTCATGCTGTGTGACCATTGACGAGAAATGCAGAGCTGTCACTCAGCCCCATCTTTCTCTCTAAGCGCCAGGGAGCGGGGGGGGGGGGGTAGTGGAGGCCTAGTAGTGGATAGTCAGTCAGTTGGACTGGTGACCTAGAAGGTCATGAGTTCAAACACCACCACTAGTGTGCCCTTGAGTAAGACCTGGGAACACCACCACTAGTGTGCCCTTGCGTAAGACCTGGGAACACCACCACTAGTGTGCCCTTGAGTAAGACCTGGGGAACAACACCACTAGTGTGTCCTTGAGTAAGACATGGGGAACACCACCACCAGTGTGCCCTTGAGTAAGACCTGGGAACACCACCACTAGTGTGCCCTTGAGTAAGACCTGGGAACACCACCACTAGTGTGCCCTTGAGTAAGACCTGGGAACACCACCACTAGTGTGCCCTTGAGTAAGACCAGGGAACACCACCACTAGTGTGTCCTTGAGTAAGACCAGGGAACACCACCACTAGTGTGTCCTTGAGTAAGACCTGGGGAACACCACCACTAGTGTGCCCTTGAGTAAGACCTGGGAACACCACCACTAGTGTGTCCTTGAGTAAGACCTGGGAACACCACCACTAGTGTGTCCTTGAGTAAGACCTGGGAACACCACCACTAGTGTGTCCTTGAGTAAGACCTGGGAACACCACCACTAGTGTGTCCTTGAGTAAGACCTGGGAACACCACCACTAGTGTGCCCTTGAGTAAGACCTGGGAACACCACCACGAGTGTGCCCTTGAGTAAGACCTGGGAACCCCACCACTAGTGTGCCCTTGAGTAAGACCTGGGAACACCACCACTAGTGTGCCCTTGAGTAAGACCTGGGAACACCACCACTAGTGTGCCCTTGAGTAAGACCTGGGGAACACCACCACTAGTGTGCCCTTGAGTAAGACCTGGGAACACCACCACTATTGTGTCCTTGAGTAAGACCTGGGGAACACCACCACTAGTGTGCCCTTGAGTAAGACCTGGGAACACCACCACTAGTGTGCCCTTGAGAAAGATCTGGGAACACCACCACTAGTGTGCCCTTGAGTAAGACCTGGGAACACCACCACTAGTGTGTCCTTGAGTAAGACCTGGGGAACACCACCACTAGTGTGCCCTTGAGTAAGACCTGGGAACACCACCACTAGTGTGTCCTTGAGTAAGACCTGGGAACACCACCACTAGTGTGTCCTTGAGTAAGACCTGGGAACACCACCACTAGTGTGTCCTTGAGTAAGACCTGGGGAACACCACCACTAGTGTGCCCTTGAGTAAGACCTGGGAACACCACCACTAGTGTGTCCTTGAGTAAGACCTGGGAACACCACCACTAGTGTGTCCTTGAGTAAGACCTGGGAACACCACCACTAGTGTGTCCTTGAGTAAGACCTGGGGAACACCACCACTAGTGTGCCCTTGAGTAAGATCTGGGAACACCACCACTAGTGTGCCCTTGAGTAAGACCTGGGAACACCACCACTAGTGTGCCCTTGAGTAAGACCTGGGGAACACCACCACTAGTGTGCCCTTGAGTAAGACCTGGGAACACCACCACTAGTGTGCCCTTGAGTAAGACCTGGGAACACCACCACTAGTGTGTCCTTGAGTAAGACCTGGGAACACCACCACTAGTGTGTCCTTGAGTAAGACCTGGGAACACCACCACTAGTGTGTCCTTGAGTAAGACCTGGGAACACCACCACTAGTGTGTCCTTGAGTAAGACCTGGGAACACCACCACTAGTGTGTCCTTGAGTAAGGCAGTTAGCCCCAAGTTACTCCAGGGAGACTGTCCTTGTAATCTCTAATTGTAAATGTGCTTTGGAGAAAAGCTACATGCTTTAATGGTTAAAATGTAAATGGAACAACAGGCCATGTTTGTGACGCATTCCTCCTCACCCTACTCCTGTGTGACCAGGAGTGTGGACATGCAATGTGACAAGCTATACGTTATTCATATTGTGTTTGTGTAAGTTAAGATATTAGGACTTTTTAACATCACGCTATAAAGCTGACTGAGCACTCAATATGCATACTGTATTCTGTATACTGCATATAATGTATATACTGTATGTATATTTACTTAATATATATTATCATATATTTCCCCCTCCCCTTCCCATGTGTCCCCAGCACTACCTTAATTAGGCCCCTATACTTTATTTTATTTATTTTGTTTCTTTTTATTATTACTACTCAATCTTTTCAGTTTGTAAAGAGTCTTTGAGTGTCTAGAAAAGCACTATATAAGTCTAATTTATTATTATTATTGTTATTATTATTATTATTATTATTATATAGGCTATACGTTCATCATTGCACTAGTATTGTGGTGGGTTGTGAATGGCCTCAGTTACCTTATTTTTTAATTATTTTTTTTGTACACCTTAATCCCAGCAAGAGGTTTTCTCATTGCCAGTTGGAAACATTTAGCCTCTGTTTATGTCCACATCTAGTAGATGTTCTGATGTCCATCTGTCCCTATTGATTGTGATTGATTGTGCTGGAAAGGCTTGGATGTGTGCCGCTGTCTGTCATGTGCGTGTTCTTTTGTTTTAACATGTAACCTGATTCCTCTTCAGCCCCCCCCCCCTCCGCCCAAGAGGCTTTTGTCTTTTGCCAGGCCGCCAATGCAAATAAGAATGAGTTCTTATTGGCCTGCCTGGTTGAATAAAGGTTAAATAAAATGAATAAATTGAACAGCCAATCACAGCCCTGTCTCCCCCCAGCAGGTGACTACTGTGAGGTGAACGTGTGCGTCAACGGGGGGACATGTGTGACCTCAGCGTCGGCGCCCTTCATCTGCATCTGCATGGACGGCTTCACCGGAGACACCTGTGAAGACAAAGAGACAGGTATGGAGGACATGACAGGACATAACTGGGGTTTTCAGACTGGTAAGCTAGGACAGGAGGAAAGGACAGGAGGACAGGGCAGGACAGGAGGACAGGACAGGGCAGGACAGGAGGACAGGGCAGGACAGGACAGGGCAGGACAGGAGGACAGGACAGGAGGACAGGACAGGACAGGACAGGACAGGAGGACAGGGCAGGACAGGAGGACAGGACAGGAGGACAGGACAGGACAGGGCAGGACAGGGCAGGACAGGAGGGCAGGACAGGAGGACAGGACAGGACAGGAGGACAGGACAGGAGGACAGGGCAGGACAGGACAGGACAGGACAGGGCAGGACAGGACAGGACAGGACAGGGCAGGACAGGACAGGACAGGAGGCCAGGACAGGACAGGGCAGGACAGGGCAGGACAGGACAGGACAGGACAGGGCAGGACAGGACAGGACAGGAGGCCAGGACAGGACAGGACAGGACAGGGCAGGACAGGACAGGACAGGGCAGGACAGGACAGGACAGGAGGCCAGGACAGGACAGGGCAGGACAGGGCAGGGCAGGACAGGACAGGACAGGCGATTTCTCCTAGAAGGCGGTCCACCATAAGCCTTTTCAACGCAGGATGGAAAAAACCATAAACATAAGTGTGCCTGCCAAAGTGAGGAACCTTCAGTGTCTAACCAATATTCTTAAGCAGCAGAGCAGAGACTCTCAAACACGCTGACAGATCGATCGATCAATGGATGAATAGATTAGGGTTTGAGTCGGGATTCCACTTGGTCAGTTAATTAAATTACTTTATCATTCATTTATACATTAGATTAATTTTCGCTCTTCTTTTATAGAGTAGATTTCAGTTAAATGTGTTTCTCGGAAACCTGTTTGTGTTACTTTTTTTTTTTTACGATAAATCTTGTTTATTTTAATTCTCCCGTCTCCTCTGGTTCTTGTCCCCCCCGGCTTTATCTTATTGTTACGTCCCATATCCCTAGACCTTAAATGGGGTCGTAACACTTGTGTTTTCCGCCCCCTCCTCCCGCAGGCCCTTGCCACCCCAACCCCTGCCAGAACGACGCGGTCTGCGAGGTCAACGGGGGGTCGCGGCGGGGGGACGTGTTCAGCGAGTACGTCTGCAAGTGTCAGGAGGGCTTCGATGGGATCCACTGCCAGAACAGTAAGACCCCTACAGATGAACTATGACCCCTACAGCTGTCTACAAGCTGCCTGTTTAACATGAACTATGATCTCTTCGTGGCCTGGGGTAGCACCATGGCCTGGGGTGGTCCAGTGGTCTAGCACCATGGCCTGGGGTGGTCCAGTGGTCTAGCACCATGGCCTGGGGTGGTCCAGTGGTCTAGCACCATGGCCTGGGGTGGTCCATTGGTCTAGCACCATGGCCTGGGGTGGTCCAGTGGTCTAGCACCATGGCCTGGGGTGGTCCAGTGGTCTGGTACCGTGGCCTGGGGTGTTAATAATGTTGTTATTATGGCAGAGTGATAATTATCCAAACTGATATCCTGTTGCATGTAATAATATATACAATACATATACAACTCAGAGACTCACCCTCACTCTCCACTTTTAAATCCCACCTCAAAACCTACCTGTTCTCCCACGCATACAACCTCCCCTACCCCTAACCATCTCCCCTAACCCTGCCACCCCCCTCCCCCTCCCCCCCTGGACATTGCTGTGTTAATTGTTCCCTGTGCCTGTTCGTTAACTCTGTGTTCTATGTGTTCTATGTGCTCATGTTATCTGTTGCTTGTTGTTTCTGTGTTTTCAGTTTTTTCCCCATATTGTCAGCGTCTTTGAGCCCCGGAAAAGCGCTATATAAATACAATGAATTATTATTATTATTACATGTGAACAGAGCCTTTTATGACACGACGCAGAGACAGTTGTTGTCGAGGTTCGGTAGTTAGCAGCACTTAATCAGAAGCAGCTGTTGTCCTCGTGGGACACGGCAAGGCTCAGCTCCCGACTGGAACAGAGAACATAGAACATGTGCTGCTGCCCTCCACCGCCCCTGGGCCTGGACACGGAGACAGATGGTGACTGTACGCGCTGTTCTGTTCAGTAGAACCATCCAGGGCGAAAACGGTGCAGTTCAATATTACATAAAATAACTTATGTATACATTTTAGATGGCGTGACGTGGTGGTTCTGAAGTGTAGGCTGTATTCTGACATTGACAGAGCAGAAACGGCAAAGAAAAGTCTAAAAGAAACCAAGGATAAGCTAGACAATGTGTTCTGACAGTCTTCTTCAGGTGGGGAGGTACTGTCGCTCTGTGTAGATGGACTCTGTTTGGACACGGGCCTTCTTTGCACTGCTTAGAGCTTCTGCTAGCTGACACTGCCTGTGGGGGAGGAGGGGAAAACACACACACACACACACACACACACACACACACACACACACACACACTTCAGGTGGTGAGTCTATACTGTAGCTCTGTGTAGATCAGTGGTTCTCACCCTTTTTTGGGCCAGCGCCCCCCTGTCTGTTATCCAGGTCTCTTACCTGCCCCCCCATCATTAAAGTAGGCTTATTTTCTTCCCTGAATATTAATGTTGACTAATTCTGTGTTATATCATTTAAAAAGAAGCATGTCACTGAATGCCAAATAATAGATTTGATTTAACTGGGCCAGGGGTCTACAACCTTTACTAAAGGTTTACTTTAGTACTAAACTTTCAAAAGACCCATACTGTATATGCATACAACCGAATGCTAAACTAAACGATAAATGCATAGATGGACTCTGTGTAGATGGACTCAGGGCTTCTTTGCGCTGCGTAGAGCTTCTGCTGGCTGACACTGCCTGTGGGGGAGGAGGGACACACACACACACACACACACACACACACACACACACACACACTGCTGTGGTCAGCACTATCTGTGTCCTTTTTAACTGCCAAGTCATCCCAGAAATGGTCCTCTGTGGCTCAGCTGGTAGAGCATGACTCTAACAACGCTTAGGTTGTGGGTTCAATTCCCGTTGGGACTGTATATACTGAAACGTACGCACTCACTGTAATGTAAGTCGCTTTGGATAAAAGCGTCAGCTAAATGGCATATATTATTATTATATTATATTGTATTATAAACGGCAAGTTCAACCTGTAACAAAGTCAGATAATGTTGTAAACAATAGCGACTAATCGGTTTGCCCTGAACACACTAAAACAGATGTTCTGTGAGGAGACATTGGCAGGGCTCCCACGGGTCCTTGAAATCCTTGAAAGTTTGTGAATTTGAGAAAAAGAAATCAAGGTCTTAAAAGTTTGTGAAAATAGACATGGGTCATTGAAAGTGCTTGAATTCCCCCCCCCCCTCTCTCTCTCTCTCTCTCTCTCTCTCTCTCTCTCTCTCTCTCTCTCTCTCTCTCTAAAAAAAAATATATATTCAAAAATGTTTTACTTAGCTCGTCAACTAGTTCTGTCTCAAGCTATGCCGTGTTCAGTCCTTGAATTTGAGGGAATTGAGTGCTTGAATTCGATGTTTCAGAAGGTGTGGGAACCCTGTTCTACGCTAGTTCTTCGATTACTGGGTTATAATTTATGATTTATGGCTATTTTGACATGGGAAATGTCCATGCCCCATAATGCTTAAAAAGCTTATTTGACTTAAAGGTCATGGCTTTTTATTTTTATTTTGTGTTTATACCAGTTATGGTATTATTATGATTTACTGGCTCTTTTGACTTGAAATGTTCATGCCCATAATTACGATGGTTTAACATGATTCATGATTCAGATGTGTATTTAACTTTATGAAGTTTGTTTTACGGCCACGTTTTTCCTGCACGAGCCACAAAACATTAGTTTGCGTCCGCAGTAAGATCCCCACTGTCACCCAGAGAAGAAGAGATTAAGAGATGGCTCTGAGGCTAATTAAATATAATGAAGATAATCGATTTGACTGCATAAGTACATGGCGCTTGTGGAACCAGGCTATTATGGCTTTGCCTCCAGTAAAGTATGCCTTTGCTGCCAGTAAACGTGACTCGTAGAAAGCCGCCAAATTGGAGTCGTACAGTATTAGATAAATCTTCCCTGCTGTTAAACAGGATGACATTCACTCACCACACACACACATTCACTCACTCACACACACCCACACACACACTAGCACAAGCCCACACACACACACACACACACGCGCGCGCGCGCTTGCTTGGCACGTACACACAGTACAGTACACACACTCACCATTCACAGTTCACACGCCACCCAACTGGCCACTCACACACAAACAGCGGGCTCTCTCATGCTCATCCAGCCAACAGGAAGTGGTCCGCGGCACACAGCACACCCACCACGTCATTGGTTGCCGGGGGAAGATGGAAGTGGAAGTGGAGGCGGAAAAGTGAATTAAGTCTGACGATGTCACAGTCTCCGCTCAGGTCTGACACCAGAGAGAGGACTGGCACACAGAGAGAGAGGCTGTGACAGCCATGTCCAATGATGTTGACTCACTCTGTGTGTGTGTGTGTGTGTGTGTGTGTGTGTGTGTGTGTGCCTCTCTATCTCTCTGTCTCTGTGTGAGTGAGTGTGTGTGCGTGAGAGTGCCTCTCTGTCTCTGTCTCTGTGTGAGTGTGAGTGAGTGAGTGTGTGTGTGAGTGCCTCTCTCTATCTCTCTGTCTCTGTCTCTGTGAGTGAGAGTGTATGAGAGTGTGTGAGAGTGTGTGAGAGTGTGTCAGTGTGAGTGTGTGTGAGAGTGTGTGAGGGTCTATCTGTCTGTCTCTGTGTGTCTCTGTGTGAGTGTGCACACTCACGTGCGGCATGCGTGATGACCACATTCTGTGTGTGTGTGTGTGTGCGCCTTTCTATCTGTCTGTCTCTGTGTGAGTGTGCACACTCACGTGCGCCATGCGTGACGACCACATTCTGGTTGTGTGTGTGTGTGTGTGTACAGTTAACCTCTGAGACCAGGCTAGTTTCTAGTTCAGAAAGCCTGAGGTAAATCCTTCACAGAGATGAGGAGTGATGCCTACCTGGCAACACGTCAAACCAACCAATCAAAATCCCTCGTTTTGAAGTCAAGATTTTCTTTCATTTTCTTTAATGTTGCACCAGAACCAGCATCACAGGCAACAACTCTCTGCAAACTAGTCCTATCTGGTCAGGAAATACAACGCACATAACAACAAAACAGCCATTATACAGGCATGTAGGGAGGGGGGGTTGTTGGAATGGAACGTCCAATGAAATTCCAACCACATTCCCTCCCTATCACTCTGGCCAGTTCAATCCAAGCTGAGGCGTGAGAACAGTGTGAATTGGAGGTATTGGGGGCGGCTGTGTCTCAGGAGGTAGAGGCTGTGTCTCAGGAGGAAGAGGCTGTGTCTCAGGAGGAAGAGGCTGTGTCTCAGGAGGTAGAGGCTGTGTCTCAGGAGGAAGAGGCTGTGTCTCAGGAGGTAGAGGCTGTGTCTCAGGAGGTAGAGGCTGTGTCTCAGGAGGTAGAGGCTGTGTCTCAGGAGGAAGAGGCTGTGTCTCAGGAGGAAGAGGCTGTGTCTCAGGAGGTAGAGGCTGTGTCTCAGGAGGTAGAGGCTGTGTCTCAGGAGGTAGAGGCTGTGTCTCAGGAGGTAGAGGCTGTGTCTCAGGAGGAAGAGGCTGTGTCTCAGGAGGTAGAGGCTGTGTCTCAGGAGGAAGAGGCTGTGTCTCAGGAGGTAGAGGCTGTGTCTCAGGAGGAAGAGGCTGTGTCTCAGGAGGTAGAGGCTGTGTCTCAGGAGGTAGAGGCTGTGTCTCAGGAGGTAGAGGCTGTGTCTCAGGAGGAAGAGGCTGTGTCTCAGGAGGTAGAGGCTGTGTCTCAGGAGGTAGAGGCTGTGTCTCAGGAGGTAGAGGCTGTGTCTCAGGAGGTAGAGGCTGTGTCTCAGGAGGTAGAGGCTGTGTCTCAGGAGGTAGAGGCTGTGTCTCAGGAGGTAGAGGTTGTGTCTCAGGAGGTAGAGGCTGTGTCTCAGGAGGTAGAGGCTGTGTCTCAGGAGGTAGAGGCTGTGTCTCAGGAGGTAGAGGCTGTGTCTCAGGAGGTAGAGGCTGTGTCTCAGGAGGTAGAGGCTGTGTCTCAGGAGGTAGAGGCTGTGTCTCAGGAGGTAGAGGCTGTGTCTCAGGAGGTAGAGGCTGTGTCTCAGGAGGAAGAGGCTGTGTCTCAGGAGGTAGAGGCTGTGTTTCAGGAGGAAGAGGCTGTGTCTCAGGAGGTAGAGGCTGTGTCTCAGGAGGTAGAGTCTGTGTCTCAGGAGGTAGAGGCTGTGTCTCAGGAGGTAGAGGCTGGGACTCAGGAGGTAGAGGCTGTGTCTCAGGAGGTAGAGGCTGGTGGAGGTAGAGGCTGTGACTCAGGAGGTAGAGGCTGTGTCTCAGGAGGTAGAGGCTGTGTCTCAGGAGGCAGAGCCGGCGTCTAATGATCACAAGGTTGGCAGATCGGCGGTTCGAGCCCCGGCTGGCCACATGTCGAAGTGTCCTTGGGCAAGACACTAAACCCCAAATTGCTCCCAGTGAGCGGGCCGGCGCCTTGCAGGGTAGCTTGCTGCCGTTGGTGTGTGAATGTGTGTGTGAATGGGTGAATGAGAGGCCGTTGTAAAGCGCTTTGGATAAAGGCTAAATAAAGTGTGAATTGGGGGTGTGGCTACGTGAGAGCAGTGTGAATTGGGGGAGTGGCTACGTGAGAACAGTGTGAATTGGTGGGTGAATGAGAGGCTGTTGTAAAGTGCTTTGGAATAAGGCGCTATATAAGTCAGTCCAGTGGTGTAGTCTAGTTTTTTCTAGTGGGTATACTGTGATTTTCTTCCTCCCAGCCTCATATTGTTCATTTCGGAACGCCATAAAAATACATCTGCGCTCCCTATCTAGTGTTATATATCTCACATTACATGTTATAAGGCTGATCTGTGCACGATAGTGCTGCATTTTGACATATTTCACGTCGCATCTCCCCCTGTTGATGGTATATGACGCTATAGTCAGTCCCAATGGTCCAAAAGTCAAGTGCTTCGTAACACAGACGGGTGAATTTTATGAATGAAAGTGTGAAAGTTCTGTCACAAAACGCCGTTACGCATCCTTGCGTATTTTTAAGTGGGTATACAGAAATCCTTGGCCTTTCCTAGTGGGTACACGGCGTAGTCCTGCGTATCACGTAGACTACACCACTGAGTAACAGTCCATTTCAGTGTGGCTTAACCAGAGCACCTACTACAGTTCTCTCTACAATCATGAAAGCGATCATCTAATATCTAAGCCAATCAGAGCTCTCGCTCCCCTACAGTGGAGGAGGTGGAGCAGGAAGCTCTGTGCGTGGTCTCTGGTCTGCCAGGGTAGGACCAGGGCTATTCTAGAAACACTACAGACGGCCCGCATGGACACAAGCCAGTCCCCGAACAGTGTTTTGAGAGCAAATTACAACGTTTTGATACTTCAATATTTTAATTTAGCAGCCTTCCTTTCTTTCTTTCGTTCTTTTTTTTGTTTGTTTTGTTTTGGACCCGTCCTGTGGTTACATCTGGTGGCATTACCATCGGGGAGATCCCCTCAGCAGTGCCACGTTTCATGTTTTTTTGGTGATATTACATGTTTGGCATTTAGCAGACGCCTTATTCCAAGTGAATCATCAATCCACCAGTCGTAGCAGGAAGAGTAATCCAGCTCAGGCCCGGGGCGATTGATAGAAGGAAAAACCTTCTTCTATCACCTTCTTCTAAACCGAGACTTTAAACATTTTTTTTGTATATAGACGCTGGAGAAACAGAAACAGTACAATGAAGGGCAATAGAAGTTTTAGGGGGGGTGAAGTAGAGGGGAAAAGCGGGTGTCTTCGGGAGACGCAGTGCTGGGGGGTAGTAGATGTCTCAGGAGGAGCAGTTAAGGTGTAACCTGAAGAGATGGGTCTTCAGTCTAGTCTGATATTGGTGGCGTGTTAGTTTACGGCCAATTTAGCTCACCAATCTCACAAAACACCACAGGCCATACGATGGATAACGTTGCATTATTTGACATCAACTGATCACGAGATAACATTTCAGTCTAAATGGCGCAGGACTTGACACACAAGCAGGTTTGAGTTATTTGGAGGTATTGTAGGCTGGTGTATGTATGCCCAGATGTTTGGTGCTGCTAGCTTGTATACTAGTCACATGCTACGCTAGCTGACCTTGGTCTGTATTGATTGGGGTCACGTTTCAAACAAGCAACATGAGATCTGTATTGGTTTTTACTTCATGTAGAGAAGCTATAGATCGTGTGCTCAATGGCTTCAGTATACCTCTTCATGTCTGTATCAAATGCCCTGTTAGTCAAAATCCATAGTTGGAAGCTACACAAGTGAATTATATTAGTGATGTAAGGACACTTAAGATCCCTAAATTCCTATTTAATGTTTAAAGTGATAACCATTAGGTGTAGCATATTTACAGTCTCTGTAATTCAAATACACTGCCTTCAGTTAGTAGTCACCCCCTGGACTTCACTGACTTTAAAATAGATGTAATTTGTCACTGATCTACACAAAATACCCCATAACATCCAAGTGAAAACATGATTATTATTTTTGGGTTTCCAAATTAATTAAAAATGAAAATCTGAAATGTCTTGAGTCAATAAGTACTTTGCTTTGACTCCTAACATTAGCAAAAATGTATTCAAGTTACTTAATGGGGTGGCTGTGGCGCAGGAGGTAGAGCCGGTGTCTAATGATCGCAAGGTCGGCAGATCGGCGGTTCGAGCCCCGGCTGGCCACATGTCGAGGTGTCCTTGGGCAAGGCACTGAACCCCAAATTGCTCTCAGTGAGCGGGCTGGCATTGGTGTGTGAATGTGTGTGTGAATGGGTGAATGAGAGGCCGTTGTAAAGCGCTTTGGATTCTGTAGATCAGTGACAAAAATAAACTAAATCTACAGTAGCCCACCAGTCAAAACTTTGGACACGCTTCCCCGTTCAATTGAAGTAAGCACTGTATTTTAAAGACAGGTTGTAACATGACAACACGTGGGGGGGGAACAACCTTAAGGCACTATCGCTCCAGGTGTCGGCTCAAGGCTGCTAGACTTCAGACTGAATGGAGAGAGAGAAGAGAGAGAGAGAGAGAGAGAGAGAGAGAGAAGAGAGAGAGAAGAGAAGAGAGAGAGAAGAGAGAGAGAGAAGAGAGAGAGAAGAGAGAGAGAAGAGAGAGAGAGGAGAGAGAGAAGAGAGAGAGGAGAGGAGAGAGAGGAGAGAGAGAGAAGAGAGAGAGAGAAGAGAGAGAGAGAGAAGAGAGAGAGAAGAGAGAGAGAGAAGAGAGAGAGAGGAGAGAGAGAGAGAGAGATCCCCCCCATAGCGCTACTTAGTGCAGTGTATTTGTGCATCTAAAGACCAGTTACAACCAACTTATTTAACTA
>NC_137679.1:3402739-3418523 GCF_963989245.1 Nansenia antarctica | reverse complement strand
AGTACCTTGTAACAAGCAGGAACTGGAAGATGTTGACTACATATTTTAACAGTGTAAAACAGATCGATTTGCATATACTGACATTTACGTTTTGGGGAGAGATGGTTGTTTTTGACAACCTACTGAGCATATTCAAATCTGTTCTCTTGCTTTTACCACACACACACACACACACACACACACACACACACACACACACACACACACACTACTGAGCATATTCAAATCTGTTCTCTTGCTGCTACCACACACACCTGCCCCCCCCACACACACACACATTCTCAGACAGACCCACACCCAGACAAAGACACACTTGTATACACACACAGCCCTGCGTCAGTGGTTCTGTTGTCCTGGTCTCTCCTCTGTCTTGCCAGTCTGACCCAATCAGCTGTTTTACCTCACGACACCACAGAGACACAACAGCCCTCTGTCCCCTGGGTCCTCTGTCTCCTCTGTCCCCTCTGTCCCCTGGGCTCCTCTGTCCCCTGGCCTCCTGTCCCCTGGCTTCTCTGTCCCTCTGTCCCCTGTCCCCTCTGTCCCCTGGCCTCCTCTGTCCCCTGGGTCCTCTGTCCCCTGGCCTCCTGTCCCCTGGCTTCTCTGTCCCTCTGTCCCCTGGGTCCTCTGTCCCCTGGCCTCCTCTGTCCCCTGGGTCCTCTGTCCCCTGGCCTCCTCTGTCCCCTGGGTCCTCTGTCCCCTGGGTCCTCTGTCCCCTGGCCTCCTCTGTCCCCTGGGCTCCTCTGTCCCCTGGCCTCCTCTGTCCCCTGGGTCCTCTGTCCCTGGCCTCCTCTGTCCCCTGGGCTCCTCTGTCCCCTGGGTCCTCTGTCCCCTGGGTCCTCTGTCCCCTGGCCTCCTCTGTCCCCTGGGCTCCTCTGTCCCCTGGGTCCTCTGTCCCTGGGTCCCTCTGTCCCCTGGGTCCTCTGTCCCCTGGGCTCCTCTGTCCCCTGGGCTCCTCTGTCCCTCTGACCTGCTGCTTTCATTAGACCTGGGCCTCTTAACATCTCTCTCTCAGACAGACAGACAGACAGACAGACTCACACACTCTCACTCTCACTCACACACTCTCACTCACACACACACACACACACACACACACACACGGATTAGGGAGTGTAGGTTTGGCAGGGTGTGTGTGTGTGTGTGTGTGTGTGCCCTGAGTACAGCACTGGCCTGGTCTCCAACATGCCCAGGCCTCTTACCGCCAGTGTTGCCAGATTGGGCGTATTCCCGCTGAATTGTGTTACTTATGATCACACTGGGCGGCTTTTAGACTGTGGTTAGGCTGGAAAACAATCCCATCTGGCAACACTGCTTACCGCAGGGAGGGGCCACAGCTGACTAGAGGAAACAAGGTGTCTGTCAGGAGTTACTCATCTAGGTTAACTGTGGTTGAGTCAGGGGTGTGAGGGTGTATTTTTGTGTGTGTGTGTGTGTGTGTCTGTGTGTGTGTGTTTCCTGTGAACACTCAACTCCACATTCTACCTTAACCCTTTCATGCCTGATGATAAACTGTCTGTACGATCAATAAAAGAAAAGTTTCAAAAGAGACCTTAAACAAGAGATCCTAATAAACGCTTTTATTAGCGCCGTCTGGTGGGCGATTGTTGTACTACACCAGCATTTTCAAAGCAACAGACCGGTATGATTTTAACGTCCCCCAGCCTGACTCTGATCACCCTGATCCAGCCAGCTGGAGGAGGTGTTGTACAGCCAGAGAGAGAGAGAGAGAGAGAGAGAGAGAGAGAGAGAGAGAGAGAGAGAGAGAGAGAGAGAGAGAGAGAGAGAGAGAGAGAGAGAGGAGAGAGAGAGAGAGAGAGAGAGAGAGAGAGAGAGAGAGAGAGAGAGAGAGAGAGAGAGAGAGAGAGAGAGAGAGAGAGAGAGAGAGAGAGAGAGAGAGAGAGAGAGAGAGAGAGAGAGAGAGAGAGAGAGAGAGAGAGAGAGAGAGAGAGAGAGAGAGAGAGAGAGAGAGAGAGAGAGAGAGAGAGAGAGAGAGAGAGAGAGAGAGAGAGAGAGAGAGAGAGAGAGAGAGAGAGAGAGAGAGAGAGAGAGAGAGAGAGAGAGAGAGAGAGAGAGAGAGAGAGAGAGAGAGAGAGAGAGAGAGAGAGAGAGAGAGAGAGAGAGAGAGAGAGAGAGAGAGAGAGAGAGATATCTCCCCCATAGTGTTCCGGGGTCCTTGAAAGTCTGTGAATTTGAGGAAAAGAAATCAAGGTCTTCAAAAGTTTGGAAAATAGACATGGGTCATTGAAAGTGCTTGAAATCCCCCCTCTCTGTCTCTCTCTCTCTAAAAAAATCGATATATTAAAACACTTTTTACTTAAGCTCGTCAACTAGTTCTTTCTCAAACTATGCCGTGTTGGGTGGTTGAATTTGAGGGAATTAAGTCCTTGAAAGGTGCTTGAATTTGATGTTTCAGAAAGGTGTGGGAACCCTGAAAAGACCAGTTACAACCAAATATGGCATGTCCGCTCCTCGACAACCCTGTGGATGAAGGTGCTCAGATTGTACACAGCGTTTACACCACCAGCCCCGAGGCTCTTCAGAGACAGAAGCAACCCACTGGGCCTCTCTGACGAGGGAGAGGTACAGGGAGAGGTCTGTGGGAGAGGTACAGATTCAGTAGGCCCAGCATAGTTGACCTCTGGAGTCTGCTGGAGCCACACATCAGGAAGCACCCTCACAGGGTTCCCACGGGTCCTTGAAATCCTTGAAAGTTTGTGAATTTGAAATCAAGGTCATAAAAAGTTTTTCACACATTCAAGCCTCTCTGTTTATGACGTTTCTATGCCGTGTTGGGTCCTTGAATTTGAGAGGAATTGAGTCTTGAAAGTCCTTGAAAGGTGCTTGAATCTGATGTTTCAGAAGGTGTGGGAATCTGGCACTCACCCTAGCCAAACCTTAACCACTGTTCAGACTGTCTGCCTAGCTCTGCGTTGCTTTGCATTGTGGGACATTCCTGTACGGCATTGGTGATGCAGAAGGTCTTTTCCGAAGGCAACTGTACGCCGGGAAATAAGAAGGGTATACCTGGCTCTAAACCTGTACCTGAATATGAATATGTTCATCACTTTCCCTGGTTGTCTTGAAACACAAAGAATTCAAGGAGGTGTTGTATTCAATTGCAGATATGTGACAGTTCAAATAGTGAAAATACCAACCGCTCATCCGTTATCAAACTTTGAACTGAGGTGCTGGAACTGAAGAGTATCAGTAGTAGAGTGCAAAATAACAGCATCCTCACACTCAAACACTGACACAGGTTGACAGGAAGCGTCTGTATAAACTTAAACCTCTCCTTCAGGCTTCACTAATGTTCTAAGAGTAATAGACTTTAGACTGTCTCCATGTGTGTATCCAGGCCCCATCTGGACCTGTGGAGGCAGACTGTCAGTCTGGGATCTTTCCATCGCCTAAATGTCCAGGTGTGTCCTGGGGGCAGCTGTCCAGGCAGACTAGTCATAATTGGATTTGGATGAAATGTTGAAATGTGCACATCTGTGATCAAATGAGTTCTGATTGGAAAGGAAGAGACGCACACCGCAGAAAACTTGGGCGAGGTGCTGGTAATGGAACAAAGTACGATTGAAAGGAGTAGAAGCCGCACACAAAAATGTGGTTTTAATATGACAACGGTTTCGTCCGTTGAGTAAAGTCTTACATATAAAAAAATACAAAAGTATCTATGTAAGACTTGACAAAGGCTACGGCTTTGAAACCGTTGTCATATTAAAACCACATCTGGAACTAGAGTGTGCGGCTTCTACTCCTTTTAACAAATCAGTTTTGATGTCGTCGCTTATTGTGATTTAAGTCCTGTTACACTGGCAGTTGTTCACAGACATGTCCATTTCATTGTCAGCCTCGCACACAAAGAAGCAGCTGTACTGTTACAGAGAGTGTTTCACTTCAACCTTATCAGCACAAAACCATCAGGTGTTTCCTCTTTCCTAATTATGTCATAGCTCTAACGTGTAGCTGCAAGAGGTGCCTAGATGCAAAACCAGATTGTAAATCTTACAGAATGTCAGACTCAAACCAAAAACTGGATTTGACATTTGCATCAACTGCATCAACCCTCTTTAGTCACACTGAGCAGGTTTAAATGAATGCTCTGCCCAGGGAAGTGTGCCACATCATTGAAGGTCACCCTCTAGATAGATAGATAGATAGATAGATGTCCTCTGTGCTTGTAGATGTTCTGCTTATGTCCTCTGTGCGAGCGCCCGATGCAAGCTTGTTCAAGCCTCGTTGGAGTTAACGTCGACGGGACGCGGCTAAATAGTGTTAATGGAACACCGGCTTGAGCCTGAAGTCACAGTTGACGTGAATTCAAAACCGGGCTTTTTCCAATTAAGCGCAGATTTCATTGGCGACGTTGATGCAATACCCCCCAGGTATCTAAGGGACTTTGATGAGCGCTACACTCCTGAGACTTAGATGAAAAGAGGGCGACCGCCCTAAGCATCACAGAACCATATCTGTCACTGAACTGAGATTTAGGTTGAGTGCTGCACAAATATGGTAACAGTCAGCACTGGAGTTGAGGGGGGATGAAATTAAAACAGTCAAAATCATCCCCCTCCTAAAACTGCCATCCCCCCTTTCCATCCCTTATGTCATTGTTATCAATGAACGTGGTATTACTGCTATTTCAACATTTAGTTTTGCGCATATTGAGTAAAATACTGTGGGCGAGGGAGGGGGCACACACACATACAATGACATTTTACCAAGTCACTGACGCTGAAGTCACTGACGCTGTGGGGATGCTAACATTGTCCCCATATGATAAAATCCACCATCCCCCCTGATTTTCTTTTACAACTTGAGTACTGGTAACAGTCAATGTACGGCATCCCAGTTCAAGTTTCTTTATTGAATATTATTTTTGCAGTTTGTGAAATACAAGAATATTTACAGTGACGTCAACATCAATGAAATACCACATAAAATTATAAAACTAAAGTTTGGATAAAAACAGTGATAATAACAATAATAATAAGTGAATCTTGAGTATGTATCAACACAGTCTCTGGCGGTGGTGGGTAAGGCTAAAACTTTCATCCTGTGTTATTTGGTGTTCAGGAGACCTGTACAGAATGGGATGGTGATGTTTTGTATCTTGCTGTTCTTAGTTTTGGGGATCTGGAGTTGGGTACTGTTTCTGGTTTGGCGATTTTGATATTTGGGCTCTGGTATGTTCACAGGAAGCCTAGACATTCCTTCAGTTGTTGTGGGCAAGAAATATAAAAGTGTTTTTCTCCCATTCCATTCTCCTGATGCATGGCGTTGCTATTTATGGTGTTGCCAGTTGCTAGGCCTCGTCTCTAAACCACAGACTTGCAGCTTGTGTGTACCGTTGGAAAGTAGCGCCATCTAGGGGAGATTCAAAGAACGACAGAGACTCGACTTGGTCAAAAGTGCTTTCTAGTCTGGGAAACGACTTCAAGATGTTTAGACAAGCTGTCTTCTGTCTTGTCAGAGTGAAGTGAAGAGAGAAGTGAACGCTGGAAAACCCAAAACACTTACAAAAATAGGATGGGAAAAATTCACAGAGCAGTTCTCTTCAAGTTTTCTTAAGAACTTGAGTTCAGGAAGCACCTACTTTAACCATATTAATGGTTAACCATATTAATAATTGTTTTGTTTAATTTCACGACACAAAACACACACATACATGAATCATATTTAGTGTAATTGAGGATAACACCATTTAAGTCAGACTTGTATATCTCTTCACACACCTTTTCTTCTTGTCTGTATATCTTCTTTTCTTCTTGTCTGTATATCTTCTTTTCTTCTTGTCTGTATATCTTCTTTTCTTCTTGTCTGTATATCTGTTCATTATGTCAATCTGGTTTGTCTTCTATGTCACTATTTGTCTTTGTAATGCATTTTCACTAATAAAAAAGAAAGAAAAAAAGACTTCATCCAGGCTATGGAATAAGCTCTGTTTCTCCACTACTTGTTGAATGCCAGTGAGTGACTAACGGTGACGTCTCTCTGCAGATGTGAACGACTGCGCCGGGCAGCCCTGCAACAACGGAGGCTCCTGCAGGGACCTGGAGGGAGACTTCAGCTGCCGGTGCCCCTCCCCGTACGTGGGCAAACACTGTCAACTACGTGAGTACCTACCTCAGTCTATATACACCAAACACTGTCTACCTCAGTCTATATACACCAAACACTGCCAACTGCGTGAGTACCTACCTCAGTCTGTATACACCAAACACTGCCAACTGCGTGAGTACCTACCTCAGTCTATATACACCAAACACTGCCAACTACGTGAGTACCTACCTCAGTCTATATACACCAAACACTGTCAGCTGCGTGAGTACCTACCTCAGTCTATATACACCAAACACTGTCAGCTGCGTGAGTACCTACCTCAGTCTATATTCACCAAACACTGTCAACTATGTGAGTACCTACCTCAGTCAGTCTATATACACCAAACACTGGCAACTGCGTGAGTACCTACCTCAGTCTATATTCACCAAACACTGCCTACTACGTGAGTACCTACCTCCGTCTATATACACCAAACACTGCCAGCTGCGTGAGTACCTACCTCAGTCTATATACACCAAACACTGCCAACTGCGTGAGTACCTACCTCCGTCTATATACACCAAACACTGCCAGCTGCGTGAGTACCTACCTCAGTCTATATACACCAAACACTGTCAACTATGTGAGTACCTACCTCAGTCTATATACACCAAACACTGCCAACTACGTGAGTACCTACCTCAGTCTATATACACCAAACACTGCTTACCTCAGTCTATACACACCAAACACTGTCAACTATGTGAGTACCTACCTCCGTCTATATACACCAAACACTGCCAACTACGTGAGTACCTACCTCAGTCTATACACACCAAACACTGCTTACCTCAGTCTATACACACCAAACACTGCTTACCTCAGTCTATATACACCAAACACTGCCAACTACGTGAGTACCTACCTCAGTCTATATACACCAAACACTGCTTACCTCAGTCTATACACACCAAACACTGTCAACTATGTGAGTACCTACCTCCGTCTATATACACCAAACACTGCCAACTATGTGAGTACCTACCTCCGTCTATATACACCAAACACTGCCTACCTCAGTCAGTCTATACACCACACCTGTAGCTGAATCAATTTAGATCATTTTAAATCTAGGTGTAATTGCAGTATCCAGAGTAGATTGTCCTACAAAGACACTTAGATTTAGATTAGTAATCAACAAATTAATTAGACCCCTATACTTTCTTTTTATTTATTTTGTGTTTCTTTTTATTATTACTACTCAATCTTCTCAGTTTGTAAAGCGTCTTTGAGTGTCTAGAAAAGCACTATATAAGTCTAATGTATTATTATTATTATTATTATTATTATTATTATTATTAATAGTATTATTATCATATGCTTGGTGCCAACCTCAGTCAGTCTATATACACCAGTGGTTCTCAAACCTCTCCTTGGGGACCCCCAGCCGCTCCACATATTTGATCTGTTCCACCACCAGCACACCTGATTCAACTAATCAAGTACAAAGCAATTATGATTTGGAACAGATCAGATATGTGGAGCGGCTGGGGGTCCCTGAGGAGAGGTTTGAGAACCACTGATCTACACCACACGTGTAGCTGAATCAATTTAGATCATATGCTTTGGGGGGGGAAAATATATATATAAATCTTCCTTCTTCGAGCATGACGACTGCCAATGGCTCCAGGCCTGAGCATAGATTACTCTTTCCTGCTAGGCCTGGGGGATAGATGACTCACTTACTTAGTCAAATGTCTTCCTTTGGATAAAGGCGTCTGCTCAATGCCAAAAGTCAAAATGTGCTTAGATCAGTTGTTGGAGAAGGCTGCTATTCACTGGTATTTTAGGAATGCTTTACAGTGATCCCACATATGGTACGTCAGAGAGAGTTTGACTCAACGGTTTTACATTTCTGATACTCTCCAACTCAGCGAATAAGAAATGCTTTTATTACATCCAATGTACAGGTACACGAGTACAATTCGTAGGGTTTTTTCAACATTGGCATTGCAGCAAGGTAGAAAAATCAACAATAATAGAATAAAGTAAAATAACGTAATTAATTGATTAAGTGATGGTAGTTGTACTACAGCGGGACCAGTGCTGGGGGGTAGTATAGGAGACACAGTGCTGGGGGGTAGTAGATGTCTCAGGAGACACAGTGCTGGGGGGTAGTAGATGTCTCAGGAGACACAGTGCTGGGGGGTAGTAGATGTCTCAGGAGACACAGTGCTGGGGGGTAGTGGATGTCTCAGGAGAGACGGTGCTGGGGGGTAGTAGATGTCTCAGGAGACACAGTGCTGGGGGGTAGTAGATGTCTCAGGAGACACAGTGCTGGGGGGTAGTAGATGTCTCAGGAGACACAGTGCTGGGGGGTAGTAGATGTCTCAGGAGACACAGTGCTGGGGGGTAGTAGATGTCTCAGGAGACACAGTGCTGGGGGGTAGTGGATGTCTCAGGAGAGACGGTGCTGGGGGGTAGTAGATGTCTCAGGAGACACAGTGCTGGGGGGTAGTAGATGTCTCAGGAGACACAGTGCTGGGGGGTAGTAGATGTCTCAGGAGGAGCAGTGCTGGGGGGGTAGTAGATGTCTCAGGAGACACAGTGCTGGGGGGTAGTAGATGTCTCAGGAGGAGCAGTGCTGGGGGTAGTAGATGTCTCAGGAGACACAGTGCTGGGGGGTAGTAGATGTCTCAGGAGACACAGTGCTGGGGGGTAGTAGATGTCTCAGGAGACACAGTGCTGGGGGGTAGTAGATGTCTCAGGAGACACAGTGCTGGGGGGTAGTGGATGTCTCAGGAGAGACGGTGCTGGGGGGTAGTAGATGTCTCAGGAGACACAGTGCTGGGGGGTAGTAGATGTCTCAGGAGACACAGTGCTGGGGGGTAGTAGATGTCTCAGGAGGAGCAGTGCTGGGGGGGTAGTAGATGTCTCAGGAGACACAGTGCTGGGGGGTAGTAGATGTCTCAGGAGGAGCAGTGCTGGGGGTAGTAGATGTCTCAGGAGACACAGTGCTGGGGGGTAGTAGGTGTCTCAGGAGACACAGTGCTGGGGGGTAGTAGATGTCTCAGGAGACACAGTGCTGGGGGGTAGTAGATGTCTCAGGAGGGACAGTGCTGGGGGGTAGTAGATGTCTCAGGAGACACAGTGCTGGGGGGTAGTAGATGTCTCAGGAGACACAGTGCTGGGGGTAGTAGATGTCTTTGGCGACACAGTGCTGGGGGGGGTAGTAGATGTCTCAGGAGACACAGTGCTGGGGGGTAGTAGATGTCTCAGGAGACACAGTGCTGGGGGTAGTAGATGTCTCAGGAGACACAGTGCTGGGGGGGTAGTAGATGTCTCAGGAGAGACAGTGCTGGGGGGTAGTAGATGTCTCAGGAGACACAGTGCTGGGGGGTAGTAGATGTCTCAGGAGACGCAGTGCTGGGGGGTAGTAGATGTCTCAGGAGACACAGTGCTGGGGGGTAGTAGATGTCTCAGGAGACACAGTGCAGGCGGTAGTAGATGTCTCAGGAGACACAGTGCAGGGGGTAGTAGATGTCTCAGGAGACACAGTGCTAGGGGGTAGTAGATGTCTCAGGAGAGACAGTGCTGGGGGGTAGTAGATGTCTCAGGAGACACAGTCCTGGGGGGTAGTAGATGTCTCAGGAGACACAGTGCTAGGGGGTAGTAGATGTCTCAGGAGACACAGTGCTGGGGGGTAGTAGATGTCTCAGGAGACACAGTGCTGGGGGGTAGTAGATGTCTCAGGAGACACAGTCCTGGGGGGTAGTTGATGTCTCAGGAGACACAGTGCTGGGGGGTAGTAGATGTCTCAGGAGACACAGACACAGTTTTAACCCGTCCCTCCCTCACTCCCTCTGCAGGCTGCATCTCTCTGCTGGGCCTGGAGGGGGGGGGCATCTCTGAGGCCCAGATCTCGGCCTCCTCCGTACGCTACGGCATCCTGGGATTGCAGCGGTGGGGGCCGGAGCTGGCCCGCCTCAACAACAAGGGCCTGGTCAACGCCTGGACCTCCGCCTCGCACGACAGGAACCCCTGGATACAGGTCAGTGTTAGAACCGCTGGTATGTCACAGGGTCTTACCCCCCCAATCCAACCCTTAATGCTGAGTGCCAAGCAAGGGAGGCATCGGGTACCATTTTTTTGTCTTTGGTACGACTCGGCCGGGGATAGAACTCACGACCTCCCCGATCTCAGGGTGGATGGACACTCTAACCTCGAGGCCGCTGAGCTGGTTTGATGGCCGCTGAGTTGGTTCCAGAAATGTACAGTTCTGATGGAAAAAGCCAAACGGCCAAACTCAGTGGACCTATACTGCACCACACAGTTGCCTCTAGTGGATGCTCTTGTCTATTGGGGCGGCTGTGTCTCAGGAGGTGGAGCCGCCTCTAATGATCGCAAGATTGGCAGATCGGCGGTTCGAGCCCCGGCTGGCCACATGTCCCTCACATGTCCCGCCTCGAAAAGGCGATTCAGGACCCTGGCCGCTAAGACAAACAGACTGAAGAACAGATTCTACCACAGGGCCGTCCAGGCCCTGAACACAGCAAAGACCTAAGTTCTGGGCCCTGGACAGTCTGGACGGATTGTATGGCAGCTGCTGGACTGAAAAAAACAGGTGTAGTGCTGAGGCACAAACATGTACATTTCAAGCCTGCAAACTGTGACACTTTAAATAACGTGAAACAATACTATTGTGCAATATGACAACCCTAGTCGTCTATCTGTACAGTATAGTACAGTGGATTGTGTACATAGCCTTTATTTATGTAAACCAGCTCCTTCCCTTCTTGTGATTTTTTTAAAAAGTTTTTTTTTCCCTTTCCTAACACCAGGGGAGCCACCCCTCCTAAATTTCGTTGTTTGGTACCTGTACTGTAGCAATGACAATAAAGTCCATTCATTCATTCATTCATTCATTCATGTCGAAGTGTCCTTGGGCAAGACACTGAACCCCAAATTGCTCCCAGTGAGCAGGCCGGCGCCTTGCAAGGTAGCTTGGCCACCATTGGTGTGTGAATGGGTGAATGAGAGGCCGTTGTAAAGCGCTTTGGATAAAGGCATAACTATATAAGTGCAGTCCATTTATTGATGATGTGTTACTGTGTGTGTTTTCAGATCAACATGCAGAGGAAGATGCGCTTCACGGGGATGGTGACGCAGGGCGCCAGCCGCATGGGCTCAGCTGAGTTCATCAAGACCTTCAAGGTGGCGTCCAGCCTGGACGGGCGCACCTACACCATGTTCAGACTGGATGGCCAGAGGAAGGACACAGTGAGTCATCAATTTGCGTGCAGTTGCGAGATAACTGTTAATATAACAGGTACTCACCTGTCGTCGTCCCCCCCCCCCCTCTGAGTAGGGTTTGCACTAGACTGAACCCCTGACATTGTACTTGACCGCCATTGCACTATATTGTTATTATTCTATTGCACTGATTTGTCTGTTATTCACTGTTCTGTCCTGTTTGCACTTGTCTCTTTTTGTATATTTGTGAAAAAATAGAACTAGCACGCACACACCAATACCACAACAAGTTCCTACTACTACTAAACTCTCGTATCGTGTTAAAAAAATGTCAGGCAAGACTTTTTGCACTCTGACCCTGCTCCGCTACGCTAGGTTCCCAGATAGCGGTACACGCTAGGCTAGCTCTCGTACTGTTCAGTAGAGGATCCTACCTGCCAGGGAGGGGGCAATCTTGTCTGTTTTACGAGTTGAATCAAACAGGCTAATTCTGAACGTCAGGACTGATGAGGGCGTTCAAAGCGAGATATCAAAAAAACAAAAAAGAACGAAAATTGTGAATCTGTTTTGAATAATGAAAACAACAAATCCACTGGATTACAGGGCACAACTCATGAATTTACTGGTGGATTTGAGTGGGTTTGAGTGGAGTCTGGGTGAACTTGAGATGCTTGGCTCTTGTACTGAGGATAATGAGTGGTGACAGTTGCCCGTGCATAAAAAAAAACCCACAGAAATGTCCTTGTGATATAATACAGTGTTTGTTTTCTTAAAAACCTGTAGCTAGTATATATCGTTAGCCTCGTAGCATAATTGCCTAAGTCATGCTTCACTTCTGGTCAGCCGAATCATCTTTGTAGTGTCAAACATGCCTCTGTCAAAGAGATGACTTGGGCAGATAGTGATGTTGGAATGTAACGAGCATTCTGATAGGCTGATGGCATAGGAGATAATGCACAGTGAATCAGCAGTGTTAGGAGAGTAGAGTTAGGCAGATATCTACATTTGGCCAAAATATGACTTAGGCAATTGTGCTATGATGCTAACGATATGCAGGTCCTTGAAATCCTTGAAAGTTTGTGAATTTGAGAAAAAGAAATCAAGGTCTTAAAAGTTTTTTGAAAGTAGACATGGGTCATTGAGAGTGCTTGAATTCTCCTCTCTCTCTCTCTCTCTCTCTCTCTCTCTCTCTCTCTCTCTAAAAAAGAAATATATATTAAAAAATGTTTTACTTAGCTCGTCAACTAGTTCTGTCTCAAACTACACCGTGTTGGGTCCTTGAATTTGAGGGAATTGAGTCTTGAAAGTCCTTGAAAGGTGCTTGAATTTGATGTTTCAGAAGGTGTGGGGACCCTGGATATGGCAAAAACATGCGTAATGTTTTTTTCTCATTCGCTCCTTTTCTAACCAGGTGTTTGTGGGCAACGTAGACAACGACGGCACCAAGACCAACCTGTTTGAGCCTCCCATCATCGCCCAGTACCTCCGCATCATCCCCGTGGTGTGTCGCAAGGCCTGCACCCTGCGCATGGAGCTGGTGGGCTGTGAGCTAAATGGTACACACACACACACACACACATGCATACATACACACACACACACACACACACACACACACGCATGCATGGAGCTGGTGGGCTGTGAGCTAAATGGTGAACACACACACACACACACACATGCATGGAGCTGGTGGGCTGTGAGCTAAATGGTGAACACACACACACACACACTCACACACACACGCATGGAGCTGGTAGGCTGTGAGCTAAATGGTGAACACACACACACACACACACTTTTGTCCTGACAAATACACACACTCACTGAGTTGATATTGATCAACAAATCGGTGGTTCAACAAATATGACTCTTATAGCCAGTGTGATCATGTTGTCACACTGTATGACTCTGGTGTTACAAGTGTTACAACCTGGCTGCTTCTAAGCCTTGTCGTCCCTTGAACACGTGACGCATGTTTTTCTGCATACGTGAGAAAGCAGCTCTCCAGCTCAGGACTAACGCAAGCTGCATGTTTCATTTTCTTCTGGCAGCAGGTGATTTGTAGCTTGTCCTGTTGAATAACATTGATATGAGGGGAGTAGATACAGGTGTGAACATTGATTTATTTAATTTAACTGTTTTTTATTTAGTTTTCAGAGACATTACAGTACGCGACAGACATAAGCACACAGACAAAACAGCGAAAACAACGAAACAAAACAAAAACAGAAACAAAAATAATAATAAATAACAGTTCTTCTCATATATAATACAAAGCCATTTTTAAGAAGTAAGAGGCATTGTTAGACGTTCCACATAAGAAATGAAAGGCTGCCACACTGCACTAAACCTCCCAGTTGATCCCTGCAATGTGTATCTCATCTTTTCCACCTTGAGAAAGTACATGACATCACAAATATTTCATTTAACTTAACCACTTACAGAGCTGCAGAGACTTAGCACACCTAGCTGTATTCTTATTGGTTGAGAAGATAATGAAAACATCTGATGTTGTCTCCCATTTAATAATAATAATTATAACTTCATTTGTATAGCGCTTTTCCTGGAAACGTTGCAGTTCAAAGTGCTAATCACTAATCACATCTACATTTGACAAAACAGAAATGACATTTAATTAGTGATTTAAACCATTAACTCGATAAGAAAAGAAAGAAAAGTGAATAGTTTGACAGCCCAAATAATGACACAAAGGTTGTGATTGTGTCTGATATCTGCCCAGATGCTCTCCCACACATACCTCCCCACAGAACCTGCGAGTCATTCCAATAAAAATACAATGATAAAAAAAAATAGATTTATAAAGACCATATGGAATGTTCGCGGTGGGAACCTTGGCTACAAGACACATTGCAGAAATTAATCAGATTTCTTCTTCGCCCGAAACAGAAACCAGGCAGATCATATATTCATCATCACAGAGGATCGTTTCCATGCCAATTGTAGACTAAGATATTTTGGAGTGCTTTTATGTTGTCTCTGCAGCAACAATTATCTACCCAAAGAGTTATTCCTTTGATGGTGATGCCAGGAGGTCTCTTGCCAACATATTGGCCTTGTTTCACTGGATGGAACATTGGAGTGTATCTAACACAGAGAAACCTCTCATATGCCTGTCTGAGAAGCTCTGCTGGCAGTGTGTTCCTCTCACAGGGAGGCTGAGGAGAAGTCGTAGACGCAGAGTTCGGCAAACCGAGTCTGATAATTGACCTATCGCTAAGCCACGCCCCCTTCGAAAACTCGGACAAACAAACAACGCTTCACTGACAGTGACTGACTGACCGACCCTGACTGAATGACATTCAATGACTTACAATGGCGGGAGTCGGCGAATTTCTGATTTCTGATTTACCACAGCAAGTAATAGACATGTTTTTTTTAAAAGATGACAAGAATATTTGTCCAAGTTTTTTGCTGTGATACGATTGGACAATTTCTATTTTGGGGCGTGGCTTAGCGATAGGTCCATTGGGTGCCATGTGGACACCAAAAGGTCCAAAAGAATTGCATGTTTGTTGTTATGATATGTGGTGCCAAAATAGTGACCGTTTGCCAAACTCATTATATGTGACACGTTCTAATGCTTTGGTCCTCACTTCGGGATCCGATGTAATGATCTGACTTTTCTTTCGAAAAATGTGAATACACTTCTGCGTTGTTGAAAATCAATGACACACTCGCTAGTCAACTAACACAGCTTGTTTTGTGAGCCTGCTAACAATGTAAAGTAGTGTTCTAGTTAACTAGGTAGCAGTGGGGATTACTCACCCAATCCGTTGCGTTGCAGTATGTTGTCTTGACTAGCGAGTTTGTGTTGTGATTCTCGACAACGTTGAAACGTAGTTCCGTCTTTCAAAAGGAAAGTCTGAACATTTTGATTGGTTGCTGACACATGCGGACCAAATGATCAGACTGTGTCACACATGTAAGGCTCTGGCACCTCACCTGCCAAGCCTCACACTGAACTGTGTCTGTCGCTCACACACATCATCAAGGTCACACACAACGTTCTGCAGAAGCACTGGCTACCAGATGTATGCTCTTCAAACCATGTCCACCACCCTAACCCTCATTCAGACAACATCTGGGGTACACAAGTGGTCCGACTAAGAAGGAAGCAATTGACCATGAGAGGAAGGGGGTTGTGGACTCATTCACCTCTGGTACCGGGTTGTGGCACGAGGCGAAGCAGAGTAGGAAAACCCTGTACAGTGGTAAATGAGTCCACAACCCCCGCCCTCCAATGGTCAATTGCTTTTCTACAACAGCCACCACATAATATAAAAAATAAATACACAGTTGTAATACATGTAATTCATGTATTTACAATCATTAATCGTTTCAGAATTCATATATCCTTCCGCCAAAGAATATAGTCCCAACCAAACCAGATCAACGATTGCGTTGTAGGTCAGCACAGGTGTTCTTAATCAGATTGATTGGGAGGCGCATTGATACTGGG
>NC_137679.1:3380239-3397739 GCF_963989245.1 Nansenia antarctica | reverse complement strand
GGACACATGGGGAGGGAAGGGGGAGAGGGTTAACTGGTGAAGGCAAGCTTGAAGAGGTGGGTTTTGAGGGCCTGTTGTTTAAATGTTGGCAGGGTGTTGGTCTGTCTGATGTGGTTGGGGAGGGCGTTCCAGAGGGATGGGGCTAGATACAGTACATCCCAATGTTCTCCCATCGCTTCTTTCTCCTCATGGCACATTGATATGAAATAGACGTCATGGGGTGTAAGGGAAATGGTGATGACCAGTGTCGTGGATTTAAATGAGACTCAAGATAGCTTTACTTTAAATCTAAGTTCTATAATATTTATTAAAAGAAAATGGACTTTCACAACTCGAGTTGGACCCAGCGTACTGAAGGTAGACTGAAGTGCCCACTCACACACAACACATCTCTTGTATAGCGTCAACATAGACACGACAGAGATAGGGGTCTGCATTCCGTAAATGTTTATGAAACCGTTCTCCAGTGAGTGTTCAACTCAGGACAGAGTGTTCATAAACAGGACAGAGATGAACTTTCAACAGTCCTATGAGCACAGTTACAGCCACGACAGTTATACTAGTCTACATTCTGGGTGAAATGGACAGACATATTCCCATAGACATAGATCCCCACAGAATTCATACATGTTAAAAATCCTCCACACCAGTTATCCTACTTCCTTATAGTCTTGAAGGAAAGGGTACAAGGAAAAAGAGAGTTGGTTGGTTGGACGGTTTTGGTTTTGGGACTCAGTCCATGCTTGTATCCGCAACTAATTGGAATGATGGTGGGGTTGGGCGGTATCAAATGTTTTAAAACCGTTAAACCGGGGGGGCCACTGGGGTGGCTGTGGCTCAGGAGGTAGAGCCGGCTTCTAATGATCATCGCAAGGTCGGCGGTTCGAACCCCGGCTGGCCACGTGTCGAGTTGTCCTTGGGCAAGACACTGAACCCCAAATTGTTCCCAATGAGCGGGCCGGCGCCTTGCATGGTAGCTTGCCGCCATCGCTGTGTGAATGTGTGTGTGAACGGGTGAATGGGTGAATGAGAGGCTGTTGTAAAGAGCTTTGGAATAAGGCGCTATACAAGTGCAGTCCAGTCCAAACCGTCACCAAATTAAACTGCGGTTTACGGTATCATCATGACTATCATTATTGTTTTCACACGGAAACGAAACAAATGTGATGCGTCACGTTCCAGTTTTATTCTCTGATCAACATCGGTAACAGAATACAGAATAGCAAACGTCAACAACCTCTACGTCAGCTGCAGATATAGAAGCGTATCCTACAGACCGCGGCGTCAGGCTGTTCTTCTTCCAGCCTATTCGAGGTTTTTCCGCCAGAAAAACAAGCATGTTTACTTTTTCAGGCTTCAGCAGGGCACGTAACGGACTTAAACTTTGCCTGCTGTGCTGAAAAAGCCACCGGCGACATCAGTGGGAAGCGGCTGGCTCCGTTTAATTTCCACCAGAGAAGAGACGGGGATCTTCTTCGTCTCCGTCAATCACAAGCTCGCGACAATAGGCGGTCGTCCCTGATTCTGCTGGCTCCTCTTCCACTTCATGCAAATCTTACACACAGCCTCGTCAGTGCCCGCCATATCTATGCGGCTGTGGGGCTAAGGGGCGGCTGTGTCTCAGGAGGTAGAGGAGCCGCCGTCTAATGATCGCAAAGTCGGCAGATCGCCGGTTCGAGCCCCTTGGGCAAGACACTGTACCCCAAATTGCTCCCAGTGAGCGGGCCGGCGCCTTGCATGGTAGCTTGGCCGCCATTGGTGTGTGTGAACGGGTGAATGAGAGACCATTGTAAAGCGCTTTGGAATAAAGCGCTATATAAGTCAGTCCATTTATTTTATATTTTTCTAATTCTCCGTCCTGAGGAGAAGCTGTCACGTGACACATCTTTTTTTGACAAAATGTTCTGTCATCACTTTCATAGCATCTTCAGCCACACAGACAGTGCTGCTGGACGAACACTCTTCCAGTGTGTGTTATATACAGTATATAGCAATTTGACAGTTTTGAGACGGTATTGCCAAGAAACGTCGCTATTTTCGAAAAAACCCCACGGTTTACGCTTTAACTGAAAAACCGCCCGACCCTAAATGACGGGTTACATTTCCACTACACGCTTCAGACTTTTTTTTAGACGACAACAAAACCAAATGTGTGGAGTCAAACATCAATTAAACCTACCGCATTGATTTAAATTTAAGCTGGTTGGCGCTAAAGACAAAATGTCCGATTTCAGGTCTGCTCTGTGTAATGTTTGGTGTGATGGGTGTTCAACTCGCAATCTCTTAATTGCCATCTTTGCCTTCTTTTTCTCCCCAACTTTCTCCCAGATCTTCCCGGGCAACAGCGACAACAACGTCCACAAAAAGAACGTGTTTGAGCCGGCCTTCTTCGCCCGGTTCGTCCGCGTTCTCCCCTGGGCGTGGCACGAGGCTATCACCCTGAGGATGGAGCTGCTGGGCTGTGATGAGTAGCCCTGTCCACTCCCCTACCCTCCCCCCTCCCCTACCCTCCCCCCTCCTCCCCCCTCCTCGCCCTGAGGATGGAGCTGCTGGGCTGTGATGAGTAGCTCTGTCCACTCCCCTCCCCCCTCCTCCTCCTCCTCCTCTTCTTCCTCCTCTCTAAAAAAAACTTCTTGAGCCTCGCCTGCACTGCCTTGCTCCTACTGCTGGGGGGCAGCAAATACCAACATCACCACACAACAACCCTGCCCCTTCACCACTAATACAGGGTCACATGGTTTCACCCACCTAATAATTCAGTTCAGGAACGGGTGGGGTGGGGGGGGCGGGGGTAGGCTAACCTGATCCTAGATCTGTGGTTAACGGGCGGCTCGTACCTCGATTTTATTATTTTTTTGAAAAAAAAAGTTGACGCCAAAACGGATTGAACTTGTCATTGTTTACAGTGTTAGTTGATTTTAGTCATAAAGGCATCGCTATTTTGAGTCTTGTTTTTATCTCGGTTACGAAATACTAAATACAATCTTTTCAGTGCGGTTCAGTAGTGGAGTTAACTAGTTAACATGTAGTGAGCATGCATTCGGAAATAGGTAAGACTGTAAGAGTGTCAAACTGTATCTGTAAACTGTTGTGAACTAGAGTTCACCAGATTCTATCTGAGTGGATTTTGTTACGCCAGAGAGTTCATTAATTACTAGAGGGTTAATAGTTATCGATCATAATAATTATTACTAGATGATTATTAATTATATTCTAATAATATTAATATAAATAATAATAATAATAGTGATTAGAACTACTTTATGTGTTCTATGTGTTGTGGTTTTATAACTCCATGTCCACCAGTTGTGATGTCATATCCTGAGTGTGCCATCGTCGTCATAACAACTCATGGTGCATACGCAAGGTAATGCAACTACTAATATTATAAACTGATAAATCATCTAGAAATCATAAAAGATCTATTATATGTATATGCTACTGAAACTCTTAACCCCGTTTAAACACACAGCCGAATTCCATAACTGCATCCACTACATCAGTGAACAATACCAGTAGATTTTCTATAAATGGCACTTTCAGATTCAAAGCTGGACTTTTGTTCAATGACTTGATACTGTATGTGGAAGATTATGAAACCAAAAAAGTATTTTGCATTCAACAACTACAGCACACATACTGTCAGTTGAGAATTGGAAAACAAGACATTGTTATGCTTTTTATAGTGTCTACTGTATCACCTCACGCTAACTAGAAGAACACGCTCTGCTCTTTGTTTTGTTATCAAGTTTTGTATATATTTTGTAATAAATTGTTCTAAACATAATGTAAATATTTGCAGCAGACAAATCCAATGCCATTGATTTCTCACAAGACATAAAAAAAAATGATGTGGAGAATTCAAAGCTGTGGCCCAACTGATGAGATGAAAACAATTTAAATAACAAAAATATTCAATTGGATTTATATAGTTGCACTGAACATACAGTATGTTATGAATTATGGGCTTGTGCAATACGATATTAGTTTTGATAATAATGAATGAATATTAATCCAACGTAAATAAATAAACCAAGGGTTATATCTTCTTTAATGCATGTGGACAGATATCTAAACTAAAAGGCTGTGGATGGATGGTGTCAAACACTGTAAGATATTTATTGGTGTTGCCGATCCAAAACAGTTGTCTGATCTGAGGTTGCCATGCGTTGTATCGACTTTCTGATTTCTCAGTTCCATCATAGACGTTTTAAATGAGTATTTTTCTGTAAACATTTCTGATCATTCATGTGAGAAGTTATTCCTGACATTTCTGTTCCCTATTGTCCTGGTTTTATATGATTTGAATCAGAAAAAAAATCATTGTTTTGTATTGTATGCTATATTCCTGATCAGTTGTGTTTTGCAGACTTTAAACCTTGACAGTATTTTTACTGGTGTTTTCATTTCTTATTTCTTTGTTTCTGATACAAATTCCTTTGTTTGGCCTTTTGTAAATCAAGAATTTCTATTAGCAGTATATCTCCTCAATTTCACCTGTAATTGGGACGGATAAATGCGCAGTGATTTGCCTTAAGCCTTAAAAATATCGAATTCATTGCAGGCATTTTCATTTCAAAAGGAGGATCAGAAGGGCAGAGATCCTGGGTCAGTTTGCCTGTTTAGCATTTATACACCCTGGAGGCTAATCTCCCTCTGCCACAACAGCGCTATCTAAACCATTTACCCACACTACCTCCTAGAGCTGCATCCCATTCTCTGTACAATCAGTACCGTGGACACACATTGACTCTATTAAGGCTATAAATAAATAAATTGACATTTTACACTGTTATTTTCACAAGGAAGGTTTTCTCTGTGTGTGTGTGTGTACAAAAAAATACAAATATATAATAAAAAAAGATTTAAAAATGTATGAATACAAAAAAGATTTTAAAAAACCCTGCAATATCAGCTTTTGCAATGTGTAAAAAATTCTAGTGCTGTCTTTTACAGACCTGTTTGATATTATATTTACTTGTGATTGCAATGGATACTTTCTAGTACTTTCCTCAATGAATAAAGACAATTGGTAACTACCTGGTATCTTGTGGCATTTGATTTAATGAGGCAATTACCTTTTCCCCCCCATACCCTTTCTAAGTACATACTAGCATACTAGCTAACTTAATGACAGTTCTCTGTCCTTTCTAGCCTCTTCAACCTGTTTGCTTGTACTGTTTCACTAACAGCAACGGTTTGTCTTAACCCCTCATCCTGTTTTATGGCTCTGCAAAGAGGTATTGGTATGGATTAAACCACCAGATACAGACCACACTGTGTGCTTGTCTTGAACGGTGCTAATCAACATTCCCTGCTAGCCTTGCTGAAGAAATGGAAATTGGACATTCTGAATACACCCATGGGAATTATTAATACAATCCAGTACCTGGAAATTATTAATACACACCTATACCTGGAAATTATGAATACACCCCTGTACCTGGAAATGATTAATACATGACTACCTGGAAATGATTAATACACCTAATACCTGGAAATTATTAATACACCCCCCTACCTGGAAATTGCTTTTCAAACACAGGGCTTGTCTGTAGAGTAGGTTGCCAAGTTGGCCACTTTTGGAGGTTCCTCTGTAATACTGTAAGCACAGAGCGGGCCAGCGAGCGGGGCGCACGGCCAGAGAATGGCAGGAAGACTGGCGGAGGTGGGGCGGCCGCTTCAGGAAGGATTCTCTCCTGGAAAAACAGCTATTTCAGTCCAGGTATGTGCCACCAAAGCACATTCTTTCTTTGCCTTACTCTTGAAGAATGAATTGAGAGAGAGAGAGGGGAAAATAAACTTCCCCAGGTGAAGATTTTCGAGAATACAAAATCACTGCTCTCACTACTAACATCTCATTTTTTATCGTCTTTTATCTTCACAGCCTCTGAGATTAAGTTGTTTGTTTTTTTATCCACTAAAGACTGAATTTGACTGAATTTTCATAGAATCAAGAGCAGATCGGGGGGGGGGGGACCTGTGATGATACAACTGTTGTATCTGAAATATTCCACTGTCATTGTAATTTATGAAGACCTATTTAGTTTTCTCTACCCATTTGTTAACTTGAGAGTTCTCTACAGATTCCTATCATCTTCACTCTTTCATTTTGGAATGATATTGCCTCTCATTCTCTCTCTAATTAGTTAAAGCACACACACACACACACACACACACACAGACATCCTTTCTGACTATGCGGTCTGTCAGTGTCTGCTGCTGGTGTTAACACGTCTGACCGCGGAGCTCTTCTGTGTGTCACTCGCTAAAACCTAAAACCACACTTATCTCAGTTCCCTTTCATGTCCTCTCAGCTCCTTCCCTACTCCGGGCCCAAATGTTGACGCTAGAAATTATAACCCTCAATCCAGTCGTCCCGTCAGTTCACAGGGAGCCTGGTATTCGGGGCCCCCAGGCCGTAGCTTTCATCTGGGCTTTGGGAACGAAGCATTGACTGACTGAGGGGCTCTTCAAACGCATCTCTAATGGCTGCGTGTCAGGGAGACAGGGGAGGAAGGTGAATCGGTGTGTCCCAGGCAGGACTGTTCAGTGTTCAGAGGTGGAGGGCTGCCGGTATTATGGGGAGGTGGGGGGGGGGGGGGGGGGATGTTGGGGGGTTGTAGGGTGGAGGGGTAATCTGACATCCTGCTTTTTTCAAAGGGCTCCCAGCAGCTTTTTCCTTTTTCCCTCCGTGGCTGTGAGCTGTGTTTCTGTTATGGCTGCAGGTGCAGAACAAGAAGCATTGATAGAAAAATAACTGCTTTTTATTTTTTATTTTTTTATTTTTACAGTACTCTGCTGTCAAAAGCATATAATACATTAAACCTGGCAAAACTGATCTCATACGATGCCTTTAGTGGAATCTTGAAGGACCTTGAACGGGAAAGTACTAGAGAGTGTCTGTGCTTAACGCAGCCACCTCTGCATTCCTGATACTGCCTTATGTTCATTGTTTTAGACTGTATGTCTGAAACCTAAATGTGTCTGTCTGAATGTGCTGCCCTCTTGGCCAGCTCTCTCTTGGGAAAAGAGATTTTAAATCTCAATGAGTATTCACCTGATTAAATAAAGGTATCATTTAAAAAAAAAAAATAGTAAACTAGCATTAGTTGGTTATGCTGGTTACCAGTTTACACTGTGTTTGAGACACGTCAGACCAGCCCAAGCTGGTGTACTTACTGGTTACCATGAAGAGTGTTCCAAACATAGGATGGTGACCAGAAAAAAAAGGTTAGGTTTAGAAGGTGATGGAAGAAGGGTTTTCCTTCTATCAATGGCCCCGGGCCTGAGCTGGATTACTCTTCCTGCTACGACTGGTGGATTGATGATTCACTTGCTTAGTCAAATGTATTGATTGTAAGTCGCTTTGGAATAAGGAGTCTGCTAAATGCCAAAAATTTAAAAATGTAAATGACCAGAGAGACCAACATGAATGTGTCGAACACAATGTAAGCTGGTCACCATCAATACCTGCATCAGATACCATAATAAATGTATTGAAAATGCAACGTAAGTTGGTCACTAGCCAGAAGTATGCTGGTCTTGCTGGTAACCATCTTAAACTGGTCGTCTTGATGGTTTGACTAGCTTTGTGACCCCTCCCCCCCCCCCGTACAACCTGGTCCTTTGCCTTGCTACGCTGTTTAACCACTATGTCAAGCAGCACACACATGCAACATCCCATAACATAGAATCATTGAAACTATGAAACTACAAATTCCTACCAGACTCGCAAATTAAACCCACTCAGTTGATAAGACATATAATGTTGTAAATGATTCTCAGCAAGCATCAGTTAATTTAGTGGGTATCCTTATAAATAGCTAGATAATAATGAGTCAAATGTGATGTTCAGTCAAGTGAATTAAAGGAATATCTTACAGTAAGAATTCAATTACAGATGCATTTAAACTCCTGATGGTTTTCTATCACAGTTCATCTCAAAACCAACACAGTCTAATTTAAAGAGTCCAGATAAGCAGAGGCAGAATCCACCGTGCGAGACATCATCCTAACAAATAGGCAGCACTCAAGTTGAGGGGGGATGGGGGGTGGGGGGGGTGGCGGCATCCCCCCTGAAATAAAAACGGTCAAAATCATCCCCCTTCTAAAACTGCCATCCCCCCTTTCCATCCCTTATGTCATTTTATCAATGAACGCGGTATTAAGAAATTATTTTGCACTAATTGTCCTCTGCATTTGACCCTAACTATGTAAGAGCAGTGGTGCCATGGTAGCCCGGGGACCGACTCCAGTTCTGAGGTGCCTCGGTCCAGAGCAATGACAGGAGGATCTGACACCTAACATCCATAACATGCATGTTGTTTTAGGAGTATAATAATTATCTTTATGCTTTAATAATAATCAAAAGGGAACACAGTTGGTCTCCCACCCTCTGCGCTGTCATCAGCACAAATTGTCCCCATATGATAAAATCCTTTACAACTTGAGTACTGCAAATAGGCCTTATAAATCTATAGAGCCAGTGGTGCTTTTCCTAAGGACATCAGCGTTCACTCTCTGATAGCCTGTATTAGAGATGAAAACATTTTAAAAGCTGCTCCACGCTTCCTTGCAAAAATACATTTTAAACATTTTAGCGAGCAAGTTTTTTTTACATGATCTTTATCGGTCAGATCTTTCCCACATCAACTGCATACCTGATCCCGATTTGGCTGTAGAACATTTTCTCAACGATATTTATATCTCTGGCAGACAAACAAGCCCCCATTTTTAAAAACGCCTTAGAATTAATTCCGCAGGACTTTCAGATCTCATTTTTGTTGAGAAACCAGCTCGGGCCAAAGCCAGAAAAACAGACTCACTCGACGATTGACGGGTTCTCAGACAACCGAGAAATAGATTCACCTCATCAGTTAAGGAAGCTAAAACAAGCTACTTCCTGAGCGCTATCTTGAGTTTGGCTGGTGATCCTGCAACAAGTAATGCCCTGAAGCATTGAAATTCCTCTTCCTACTTTTTAATCAGTCTCTGGCCTCATTACAGAGAAAGTGTAGGTGAGTAACATCTTTAATCAGCATTTTATCTTAGGATTTTTATTTGGGAGAAATTGCGGTTTGGCTGACTGGTCAGACGATCGACTGGCTTCCATCTTTCAGCTCCCGATTTGTTTGATGGGAGATCAGTCAACTACTAGTGAATCTTTGTTTTCATTTCAACAATTTTCTACCTGTGATATACCGCGGCTATAGAAAGTCAACACACCCCTTCACTTTTTCCACATTTTGTTGTGTTGTAGACTCAATTTAAAATTGATTAAATAAAAAAAAATTGGCAGCAATCCACACACAATACCCCATAATGACAAAGTGAAAGCGGGTTTTTAGAAATTTCTGCTAATTTATTAAAAATGAAAGACAGAAATACCTCATGTGCACAAGTCTTCACACCCTTTGCTATGACAGTCTTAAAATGAGCTAAAAAGCTAAAATGTCATCAACAAATCACTCAATAAGTTAAATTGAGTCCATCTTAATGCAAAAGTTAAAGTAATTTTGGAATCAATATTTTTGTTTTTATTGGGTCTCTGATTTGCATAGGTTTCCTTCATCTGATGGTGTTAAATCAGGTTTTCTGGACAGGGTGTCCCACAAGGATCGATTCTTGGTCCAGTTCTTTTTACAATTTACATCATCAATGTTGGATCATCTACATGGATTATGTAAATGATTGTAACCTGCATTGACACTTGTATAAGCTACCGCCCCTACGCCTCACCAGGCTCTGTCAGAGCTGCAGTCTGCATTCACTCTCCTGCAGAGAGCATTTGTTGGACTTAGGTTGTTGCTTAATCCTGAAAAAAAAACGAATAAATGCCAAATCACATGTACTTTGACTAGTGGCACCATTAAGCGTGCCATTATTTGGTGTCCCCGCTAAATACCTGGGCAACTGGTTTCTTCTGTGGGACTGTGGTTTGCTATATTCGACGGGTGGCTGGTCGATTACAGGCAAACAGCCAAGGGCTCCGTTGATCTAATTTCTCCCTCAGCCCATAACAAAGCATGGGAGCTACCTTTACCTCAATCCCAACCGCTTGACTGGGTGTGACCACTCCGGTGGCAATAGTCACAGCGGATGTCCTTACATTGGGGGGGGGTGGCGGGGCTGGGGCGCAGGAGCTAGAATTGCCGTCTAATGATCGCACGGTTGGCAGATCGGCGGTTCGAGCCCCGGCTGGCTACATGTCGAAGTGTCCTTGGGCAAGACACTGAACCCCAAATTGCTCCCAGTGAGCGGGGCCGGTGCCTTGCATGGTAGCTTGGCGCCCCATTGGTGTGTGAATGTGTGTGTGGATGTGTGTGTGAGAGGCTGTTGTAAAGCGCTTTGGAATAAGGCGCTATATAAGTGCAGTCCATTTACATTTACATTGAGAATAGACACTGATGAGCCAAAACACTGTGCCCTCTGACAGGTGAAGTGAATAACATTGATTATCTTCTTACAATGGCGTCTGTCGGGGGGTGGGATAGATTAGGCAGTAATGCATTCAGCGCATCATTATTTTCCATAGAGGCTTTTTCAGTAGTCAATAGGCTTATCATTTTAAGATCCTCTCTCGCTCTCAGGAGATCCTCATGCACATGTTTGTTGTTTGACATCCCGCTCATGAGCAAGATTGTGTTGGACTCATCTGCAGATGACCTGTGATCTGACCTGTGATCTGACCTGTGATCTGACCTGTGATCTGACCTGTGATCTGACCTGTGATCTGTGATCTGATGACCAATCACATGTAGAATCAGTGTTTTCCTCTGACTTGCTTTTTACGAATGCCAATTGTTTGCCAACAAGGATTTCATTCTCAGATGAATTAACGGTAAGATGATTCTTGTCTTTTCAGCCATGTGCTTTTAACAGTCACACAAGCACACAACTCAATCAATTCATGCATGTCTTTAGCTCTTGCCATAATGGGTGATACTGTAGGTTGCAACGCAAATGAAAATCCCAACTTCTAAATCAAAATGCAATTATTAATTATATTTAAAATCGATATATTTTGAAAGTGCAAAATACATTTAAATATATATTTTCAAACAGACATTTGTCACATCATCATTGCCGGCTCTCGCACAACCAATTATTTGTAATGATATCATGTTATGCCGACCCTCTCCACCTCTCTGGTTAGTATTCATTTAGAATAACATCCAGCCAGGTCAGGTGAACCATCTGAACCTCATTATGAGCCAACATCTAGCTGGTCGACCAGCTTGACCATCTCATAACCAGCTTGACCAGCCAAATGTAGCTGGTTGAACAACTCGAGCCTCTCATAACCAGTTTGACCAGCCAAATGTAGCTGGTTGGACAACTTGACCATTTCATTACTAGGTTGAACAGCTTGACCATCTCATGACTATGTTGACCAGCTTGACCATCTCATGACTAGGTTGAACAGCTTGACCATCTCATGACTAGGTTGAACAGCTTGACCATCTCATAACCAGTTTGAACAGCTTGACCATCTCATAACCAGTTTGACCAGCCGACATTCATCTGGTCGACCAGCCTGACCTCGTCTGAGGAAGATAGAAGCACAGAAGCGTAGAATTGGAGCCGGCCTAAGCTAGATCTGTCAACAGGGTAGGGGTCACCACAGAGGAAACGGAGGGGAAGCCATAGCGTGTAAGCGTTCTGTCTCCGGTGGTGGAGGTGGTGGAGGTGGCATGCCACAGAGAGAGAGAGAGAGTTTGTGTGCACATCCACATCTGTGTGTGCACTGTGAACTACACTACAGTATACTGCACTCAGCTCATTCACAGTGGAAAATCAACATTTCAGAGGCCTCGGAGGAGAACTGGAATTGTCTTTGTTTTATCCACCGCCGCCGCTATTATTTCAGCTCTTTGGTTGAAATGTGAATCCATGGGACAGTCTTTTTCTGCCTTATTCGAGGTCAAGGCAAAACATGTAAAAGTAGATTGTGCTTAATCAGCTTTTTTTTTCTTTTTTTTCGCATACCAGAAATACAGGATTAAGAAATTTCAACTCACAGAGTTCACCTTTTGCTGTTGCAGTGACCAAAGCATCATTGTAGAATCTTCTAGAACATGTGGATTTTTGCACTTTACTGTATAGCTGGCCGGGGTTTTCACCAACATCTTCAACCAGTCCCTGTCCCAGGCCACCATCCCACCCTGCCTGAAAACCTCAACTATCATCCCAGTCCCGAAGAAAAGCACGGTGAGCTGCCTAAACGACTACCGCCCGGTGGCACTCACACCAATCATCATGAAGTGCTTCGAGAAACTAGTCCGGGCCCACATAGTCACACGCCTCCCGCCCAACCTGGATCCATACCAGTTCGCCTACAGAACCCACAGGTCCACAGAGGACGCCATCGCGACGACTCTCCACGCCACTCTATCCCACCTGGAGAGGGGAAACAGCTACGCGAGACTGCTCTTTGTGGACTTCAGCTCTGCCTTCAACACCATCCTTCCAGACAGGCTAGTGACCAAACTACTAGACCTGGGACTATCACACTCTATATGTGCATGGATCAAGGACTTCCTGTCTGACCGCCCCCAAAAGGTGCGGGTGGGCTCCCACACCTCCACAGCCCTCAGACTCAGCACTGGGTCCCCCCAGGGCTGCGTGCTAAGCCCCATCCTCTACAACCTCTACACCTACGACTTCACCCCCGTCCACCCCAGCAACTCCATCGTAAAGTTTGCAGACGACACCACCGTGGTGGGCTGCATCTCGGGGGACGACGAGGCGGCTTACAGGGATGAGGTGGAGCAGCTGGGCAAGCTGTGCAAGGTTAACAACCTGCTGCTGAACCAGTCAAAGACCCAGGAAATCATCGTGGACTTCAGGAGGAAAAAATCTGAGGTCCAGCCCCTGCTCGTCGATGGAGGGAGCGTGGAGAGAGTCTCAACCCTCCGATTCCTGGGGGTGCACATACAGGATGACCTGTCCTGGAAGATCAACACAGCAGCCATCATCAAGAAGGCACAACAGCGGCTCTACTTCCTGAGAGTCCTCAGGAAAGACCACATCGGACAGGAGATGCTGGTGACCTTCTACCGCTGCACAGTGGAGAGCATCCTCACCTACTGGATCTGCATCTGGTTCTCCAGCTGCACAGCCGCAGAGAGGAATGCGCTACAGAGAGTCGTGAGATCGGCCCAGAAGATCACCGGCGCCCCCCTCCCCTCTCTGGAAGAGCTGTACAACACACGCTGCCTCAGGAAGGCCTCCAAGATCTCCAGAGACCCATCCCACCCTGGGTACGAACACTTTGCTCGGCTGCCCTCGAACAGGCGGTTCAGGACCATGTTCGCAAGGACAAACAGACTGAAGCTCAGCTTCTACCCCAGGGCCATTCAGGCCCTGAACACAGCAAAGACCTAGGTTCTAGGCCCTGGACAATCTAGACAATTTGATGGCAGCTACTAGATTGAAATCAAGTGCAACACTGAAACACAACTGTGAACATTTCAAACCTGCAAACTGCGACACTTTAAATGAATGTGCAATAACACTATGTGCAATATGACAACCCTCGGGTACATAAGGTTCAGAGATAGGAAATGTTAGAATAGGTATAGCATAGCATAGAGTACAGCACAGTGTTTTATTTGTATAGTATAGTATAGTGGATAGTGTACATAGCCTTTATTTATGTAAACCAGCTCTTTTCCCTTCTTGTTTTTAGTTTTTTTCTTTTTTTCCTAGCACCAGGGGAGCCCCCCCTCCCAAATTTCGTTGTTTGGTACCTGTACTATATCAATGACAATAAAGACCATTCATTCATTCATATAGATTGCTGTAAATACTGCTACTTATCACTGCAATTTGTCTGCTATTTGTTGCACTTCTGGTTAGACGCACAATCATTTTGTTGCATTGTCTTGTACTATGTAATGACAATAAAGTGAATCTAATCTAATCTAATCTAATATTGCCCCCTCATTCATAAGTATGTCTCAGGGTTAGGCCATTTCACATTTATTCATATCATATTTTCAGTTAATTCATACACCATTACAATGTGAATTACATTTTTTTTTTTAAAGTAAAGTTGGTTCTAGCTGAAGTGTTCCATGTTTCACATTGTTCTCACTGATGTAGCTATAGTCCATGACTGTTTGCATATTGCACATATTGCACATTGCGCAAAAAAGTAAAATCCACCTGCATCGATTGGGGTACTGCAAACAAATTGGGGTACTTTTCACTCTTAGAACATAACACGACAGATTAGTCATCGGTTTATTGTTATCATCTGTAATACAATAGTAAACGCAGTTTTGACACGGGCACTGATGCCTTTCTGTAAATGATGAGGTCACTTTAACAAGTCGTTCACTTCAGAGGGGATGCCCCACCGATGACGTCGCCTCTCCTATTTTCCCCTCAAAATCTCAATGGATCTGGGCTCGTTGAGCTGTTCCACCACAGACGATCAAGGAGAACATCAACTGACACGACGTCGTCACTCAGTCTGCTGGGCGGAGAGCTGCTGGCATATGTGAGTAGCTATATTATGTTTGATGGGTTTTGATATTGCATTTGATGTCGCTTCTTTGCATAGTGCACAAAAGTAAAACATAACAGTTGTAGTGTAGTCTACATTTTCTCCGAATAGCTTTGACAGTAAGTTTGCGATTAAGAATTTCTAAAGAAATGCATTTGTCAATATTTAGACGAATTAAAAAGTCATCATTGTTTTAGCGACAAAAACATGTATACACAAACATGAATAGTCTACTTTAATACACGGGCCTACATAGTTGGAATTAAATGGATTAATGATAAATAATCTCTTCAATATGAAAGCACAACATGTGATCGTCGGTCTTCTGTAGTGTAACTGTATTGGTTTGCAATAGGCAAGTGAGTGGTTTGTTTGGACATAATTATCTACAAATCATATTAAACGATGTGTTAACACTTTTGTGAGTGATTGGCTTTTTTTAATTTATGATGGACTGTTATATTATTATGGACTGACAATCATAACAAGTAGAAAATCGAATGCACTTTAAGTAAACATGTATTGTGTCATGTATAGTTTTCTCTTTTATTATCACAGCCTACTTAAAAAGCGACCAACTCCGCATGAGCGCTATGCAGAAACCCCGAGAGAGTGGTTGAGATCACAACAGAACGGATTAATTAGCAAACTAAAGCCATGCAAACTTGATTCATTGTTTAAGGGATTTAATTGTCCGAAAACTGAAGCAAGCGAGCGACATTTCTTTTTGAGGAATGTCTTAGACATCTTAGATAGACAAATATAAAAAGTATGAGAAATATGAAGCCACATTCTATAGTCTGATTATTAAAAATATTAACATTAATGTATTTGTGGTCAATAGATGAGGTCTTATCTTAAGTCATTGGTGTTTTGTTTATGGAAAGGTGAGACAGTCATAATGACTTTATTATTATGCTATTATTAAGTCATAGCTAAGCCTAGAGAGGCTACATTATTTTAAATGACTGGGAACATGACAGACTGGCCGACTTAATGAAGATTCAGCTATTTAAAGATCGGCTATGTTTCACCTAAAACCTACATTAAATCATATTCAATTGTAGCCGAATGATGAAAAAAATTATGATATTCTATCTTTCCTCAAACACAACACTGCCCCTTTAAGTCCTCTGTCAGCCAGTGCGTCTATGTTGCGTTGAACAGCACTGAACACATCTGAGCTGTCAATCAGGTATTGAGCTGTCAAATCAGCTGTTGAGCTGTCAATCAGGTATTGCCTGAGACATCTAAACAAGTGTACACAGACAGTAAACATGTTGACCCCCACGAATGATGGAGCGCCCCTCCTTATGTAAGCCTACATTGGTGATAATTATTCAAACGTAACGTTTCAGTCAAGACTGCAAAGTTACCGGAGCTTGTACAGTTAGTGGTTATTTGATACTAAAGCTAGATCGACACAAACGCATATTAGCTCAATTGCACCCGAAGACATCCATTAAATACACAGGCTACTCAATTTCGGATTGTTGCGCAATATCAAAGCCCGGAAGTCGATGCTACCCGAGTAGACCCGAGTAGACCCGAGTAGACCCGAGGTTGCGCGGTTGAAGAAAGCGCAAAACCCGTACCTTCCTTCCCATTGAAAACAGGGAAAAGACGCTGGCGGGTGGAAACCCGTTCTCTTAGCGCCCTCTACTGGTGATTTATGAGGATGGCGTTCAATCAAGTCTTGTACTTGTGACACTGAAATGTAGAGGCCATTGAATAATTCACTAAGAGGAGTTTAACGAAAATACCCCCAAAAAAGTATGACCTACCTGAAATGGGACTTAATCTGAATTAAATAATAATAATAATAATAATAATAACTTTATTTGTATAGCGCTTTTCCTGCAAACGTTGCAGCTCAAAGTGCTTTAATCATTATATAATCTTAATTTAATTATTTTGTAATTTAAAGGCAATATTAAAAGGATGGGTTTTTATAATCTTTAATTTAATTATTTAGTCAATTAAAGGCAATATTAAAAAGATGGGTTTTTAGTCTTGACTTGAACATTTGAGTTAGTAATTAATAAAATACAAAGGTTCCATCTCACAAAACATAATGGAATGTAAAAACTTTGACACTCAATATCTCTGAACTGCCCCAAACGGGGATAGAACCTTATCATTCTAAGCTCACGATGTGTCAAATGTTTGAGTAAACCTGCCAGTTTGTCATGACAGCCTTTTTAAAGGGAAAGAGGGGATCTGTTTGAAACCTTTACTTAAGCAAATAATAACTTTAATAACTTTATTTGTATAGCACTTTTCCTGCAAACGTTGCAGGTCAAAATGCTCCAATCATTATATAATCATCATTTAATGATTTAGTCATTTAAAGGCAATATTAAAAAGATGGGTTTTTAGTCTTGACTTGAACATAATGTGCTGAGGTTGCATCCCTAATGTAAACTGGCAGTGCATTCCACAATTTGGGTGCATAAAATGAGAATGCAGCCTCACCAAATCTCTTCTTTTGTACATGTGGTACACAGAGAAAACTAGCGTCAGAAGACCTGAGAGCTCTATTGGGCTGATATGCTAGCAAAAGGTCTTTCAGATATTCTGGTGCTATGCCAGTGAGAGCTTTATAAACAAGCAGAAGGATCTTGAAATCTATTCTGAACTTAACAGGAAGCCAGTGAAGAATTTCTAAAATAGCAGTTATATGAGCTCGTCTGCTTGTTTTGGTTAAAACTCTCGCTGCTGCATTTTGGACTAATTGCAGCTGGCCAATAGCTTTCTTCGGAAGACCAGAAAGGAGACTGTTACAATAGTCCAAACGTGTAATAACAAAAGCATGCATTAACACTTCTGCATCAGCTTGCCGGAGAAAATGTCTAACTTTTGCAATATTCCGTAGATGATAAAAAGCATTTCTAGTGATAGATTTGATGTGAGGCTCTCTTCCCCTCTCTATCTCTTTCTCTCTCTCTCTGTCTTTCTCTCTCTCTCTGTCTCTCTCTCTCTCTG
>NC_137679.1:3372739-3377739 GCF_963989245.1 Nansenia antarctica | reverse complement strand
TACATGGTCAACGCTTAACCCGCTACGCCACCTAAGCTAGCTTCCCCTTCTGACAGGAAGTCAACCACCAGCTCTTTCGTTTCGCTGATGTTCATCTGCAGGTGGTTGTTGTCGCCATGGTAACCTAACTTAGGAATAATGTGAATGCCATCCAGGATTCAGGTTAACCATTTAATCAAGAACTGTAATATAACAACGTGTCACTCTGGTCACTTCCCTGCTAGCCTATTCTGGTACCCAAGATAATCAACAGGTAACTAATGCCCAACACTTAGGGTGGTACCCTAGTGGCGTGGTGTGGTACTACAGGTAGTAACACAGGATATCACAGTCACACCAGCCAACGAACTCAGACACCAGACTCCTGTACTCGTACTCCTCGTTGTCTCCGGTGATGCAGCCAATGATGGGGGAGTCGTCGTCTGAGAACTTCTGCAGATGTGTGATTTAATTTAATTTAATTTAATTTTATTTAAGGATCCCCATTAGAAGCACACAGATGTACCTCTACAGACATACAGACACAATAATAAATGTACAATCGACAAAAGATAAAAAGACACTCAGTCAAGCTAAGTGTCTATGTCTATAGTAAAAGCTCCCTGCGCAGACGCACGCGTCCCATTCAGGGAAAGTCAATAACTGTCCATCCATTGTCCCTTTTAAATAAACAAATACATACAAATTATTGATGCGACCACTTCTGTTGACCCCTCTTTCCCCCCCCCCTCCTATCCAGGAGTGGTGTTCCCCTACTATTCCAGTAGGGGGCGCTACCACTTCAACTTCCCAGAGGCCCAGCGTGTGTGTGAGGAACAGGACGCGTCGCTGGCCACCTTCGAGCAGCTGTTCGCCGCCTGGGAGGAGGGGCTGGACTGGTGCAACGCCGGCTGGTTGGCCGACGGGACGGCGCAGTATCCAATCACGACGCCCCGCGGCGGCTGCGGGGGCGTGGACCTGGCCCCGGGCCTGCGTAGCTACGGGCAACGCCACCGCCTCCTCCACCGCTACGACGCCTTCTGCTTCTCGGCCTCCGTCAAGGGTCAGTATGTGTGTGTGTGTGTGTGTGTGTGGGGGGGGGGGGGTGGGTGTGTGTGTGTGTGTGTGTGGGGAGGGTGTGTGTGTGTGTGTGTGTGGGGAGGGTGTGTGTGTGGGGGGGGGGTGTGTGTTATGGGCAACGCCACCGCCTCCTCCACCGCTACGACGCTTTCTGCTTCTCAGCCGTCAAGGGTCAGTATGTGTGTGTGAGGGGTGTGTATGTGGGGGGGTGATGTGTGTGTGTGTGTGTGTGTGGGGGGGGGGGTGTGTGTGTGTGTGTGTGTGTGTGTGTGTGTGTGTGTGGGGTGTGTGTGTGTGTGTGTGTGTGTGGGGGGGGGGTGTGTGTGTGTGTGTGTGGGGGGGGGTGTGTGTGTGTTTGTGTGTGTGGGGGGTGTGTGTGTGTGTGTGTGGGGGGGGGGGGGGGGTGTTATGGGCAACGCCACCGCCTCCTCCATCGCTCCGACGCCTTCTGCTTCTCGGCCTCCGTCAAGGGTCAGTACGTGTGTGTGTGTGTGTGTGTGTGTGTGTGTGTGGGGGGGATGTGTGTGTATGTGTGTGTGGGGGTGTGTGTCTTTGTACTTTTGTACAATGGGAAGCTGCTATTTACACACAACGACCACTAGTTAGCGCGCCTCATAAATTAGCCTGCCTCCTACACAAAAAAACTTACAAAATAGCTTCATACTAGCTTATCCTGAGGTGATATCCCTAACACCCATATCCCTATAACTCCTGTGTTCATATAGGAGCGGTCTACTTCCTGAAGCACCCGCAGAAGCTCAACTTCACCGAGGCGGTCCAGGCGTGCGTGGACGACGGCGCCCAGGTGGCCAAGGTGGGCCAGCTGTACGCCGCCTGGAGGTTCACGGGTCTGGACCGCTGCGACACCGGCTGGCTGGCCGACGGGAGCGTCCGGTACCCCATCGCCAAGGCCCGGCCCAACTGCGGCCCATCAGAACCCGGTGTGCGGAGTCTGGGCTTCCCGCCTCAGCACCAGAAACACAGCGTCTATTGTTACCGGTAAACCTGGCCTTCAAGATTCAAGATTCAAGATTCAAGATAGCTTTATTGTCTGTCACACAGTGACAGAAATTCTCCTTTGACAGGCTTTGTGCATACATACAATAAAAACAGACAGACATAGCAGTGTTTATAAAATGTAGTGCCTATTTAAAAAGTCCAGTCATTTAAAAAAAAAAAAAAAAAACAGTGTTATGGTTTAAAAAGCTAAAATGTTGTGGCTTACTCGCTGCAAACAGAGTGTACAACAACTACCGCAGGGTTTGACAGTAACGCTTCTTTACTTGCCTGGAGCAAGTAAAACAATGTGCCTTGTTTGTTTGCGCGAGCCCGACGACGCTACTAGATCGTGGTTATTTTTTACCTGTGTGCAGGAAGAACAACAGACGGCGCAGGCGCCAGATCTAGCAGCGTCGTCGGGCTCGTGCAAACAAACCCGGCGGATTTTTTTTACTTGCTCCGGGCAAGTAAGAAAGCTTTACCGTCAAACCCTGTACCGTACAACAGCCTCTAGACCAGGGGGCTCAAACTCAAATCTGTCATCTGACATGAATTTTACATCGTTTCCCTGTCAAACATCAAATAACGCCACAAAACTCTGCTCTCTTCTCTCCTGAGCACCTGTCCTTTTTTTCGCGCCAAACGGAATATATTTTTGTTCAATAGAATAGGTGTTTTTATTTTAATAGTGTATGAAGGGGTCGTTTACATTGGTATGGAACAACTAGAAAGAATAACTAAATCAAACTATATAATTTTGCGGGCCATATTATGTAAGATTTTTTGATATCGTGGTGTGGGCCAGAGGGAGTGGGAAGGGGGGCCGGAAATGGCCCGCCGGCCGCAGTTTGAGACCCCTGCTCTAGAAGAACTCTCTATACCACAATCACAGTGTCTACTGCCATCAGTAAACCTGTCCTTACTCACTGTAAACAGAGTGTACAACGAGCGACTAGAGTAACAGTGTCTAGATGATCTCTCTCTATACTATCGGTTCCCGACCTTTTTGGACTCAAGGCCCACTTAAAAATCTCAAAAGTATTCGCGGCCCACACAGGCATTTTTTACGCACGCGTACAATTTTGCGTGTCTCACCATTATTCATTATCTATGCGTTTTTTAAAATGTTTTAAAGAAAAAAATACAGTACCATGATTTAATTTTTTATTTTATTATTATTATTTTATTTGATAAAATAATATCACTTGCAGTACCATCGCAGCCCACCAAAGGGCCGCGGTCCATAGGTTGGGAATCTCTGCTCTATACCACAAACACATACACAATACAGTCAGAATCCTAGCCTCGTTAGCCTTTAGCTAATTCTATTATTACTGTGTTCACAACTACGGTAATTTCCGCTACGGCAGTGTGGTCCTATAGTGTCCACTCAGCTCACAGTCCTTTCCTACACAGAAGCGCACAATTTTTGTATATATACACCATATCGTTAGCCTCATAGCATAATTGCCTAAGTCACGCTTCACTTGTGGTCAGCCGAGCCATCTTTGTATGTAGTGTCAAAAATGCCTCTGTCAAAAAGATGACTTTTGGAATGTAACAAGCATTCTGATAGGCTGATGGCATAGAGGCAATAATGCACAGTGAATCAGCAGTGTTAGGAGAGTAGAGTTAGGCAGATATCTCATTTTGGCCAAAATATGACTTAGGCAATTATGCTATGAGGCTAACGATATGCAGTTATACCTCTGGTCTCATAGCTTGATACACACAGCTTACACAGAGGCAAAGTCATTTGTAAGTCAAAATGTAGTCTGTGAACATCCCATGCATTTTTCCCATCTCGATTTTTTAAAATAGCTAATAATATTATTATTATATTATTATAATAGTATTATTATGATATATTATAAGAGTTGTGTATGACATAGGCGTACAGTTTATTGTACATTTTCTTTTCGATTAACTAGTGATTGGTTCTGGTGAACCGTTTCTCAATTATTTTGTCTTGAAGTCAACATTTGAAAACATGCTGTTGTTCCTTAACGTTCTGTGGCAGTTGCAGTAACAAAGTTGCAGGGTTAAATTTGGACTTTTTGCCACATTTTACATTTTACAGTTGTATTGGTATGAATACCTAAGGGTGTAAGAGTAGCGATGGTCCAAAAAGTCAGTTTTTTGGTTTCCATAGACTTCCATGTTAAAAAGTGCACTTTCAAGTGAATAGATAGGGTTATATTAGGGTTATATTCATAGTTAGAGTATAATACGTTTGTAGGATGAGTACCATGCAGAACAGTATGAGCAAGTATGAGCAAAAACAATAGATGGACTTGCTGAAGCTTACGTAGAGACTACAGATAAGCCAACTTAAAAGGTTAATCAAACCCTAGTTAATCAGACAAGAAAACGTACAAGAAACCATGAGCCTATTTGTTACAAAATAATGCTTATTACATTAGCTGAACTATCTGTATCTCTTACCTGAAACACCCTGGTGGGAAAAATGAATGGAGATTTTCAGAAGCTTGAAAAGGAGAAAGTTCAAGTCAACAGACTACATTCTGATGGCATGTTTCGGATCTCTGTTGATTTAGTTCACAGTAGGAACCAGTCGTTTTAAACTCAGGGAAGGGTTCCAGTCTGATTCTCGGAGTATGTCAAGTCAATGTTACTCGCAAACACCCGGATGAGGCAACACTCCCAGATGAGGCAAGGCTCCCAGGCAAGTTCTCCTTCCCAGTAAACAAAGAGTCCAAAAGACGTCCTCAGGGAAGCCGGAATGTGGGTTCAGATGACGTCTTTCTAGGACGTCCAGATTACGTCTTTATCGTAGAATCAGAATCGTCTTCTGTAGTCCATAAGATGTCCTAAAGATGTCACCTGGACGTCCTAGAAAGACGTCATCTGGACGTCCTAGAAAAACGTCAACTGAACCCACATTCCGGCTTCCCTGAGGACGTCTTTTGTTTACTGGGTTT
>NC_137679.1:3360239-3367739 GCF_963989245.1 Nansenia antarctica | reverse complement strand
ACGTAACAACGTGTGCTTGACTTCAGAATATCCAGCTGCAATCCCAAACACTTTTTTTTGCTCTGTTCATAAACTTTCAGTGTCACTCCCCGTGCCTTGGGAGGGGATGCTCCCTTTCTCCTTTTTTCTTTTCCTTTTCTTTTTCTTATTAAATTGGAAATCCCTTAATAAATAATAACCCTTTTAATCGTATTGACCTTTCTCTCTTTGAGTCAGGTTTTGTCTTCCCTATAGTACCACCTGGTGGTTTGAATGACAAAAAACACAATTTCCAAACTGGGTCTATTGCAAACGGGGTTGCCAAAACCCAATCCCACCCAATCAATAGACTGCAATGGATAAGCACCAATGATTCAAATTGTTCTGACACAAGATTAACAACAACAACAACTTCCCATATCCCCCTTTATCTATCCCCCGCAAAGGCACAGAGTGACACTCAAAGGTCAAAGGTCGACACCTCCAGTCAGACGGACTACACAATCATCTCTAGTGTGCTTTGGTCTTTATATATATATACAGTTAAATGGTGGGAATGTTATGTCTTCACAAGTGCGGCCCTCTTTGGTTTTCTCTTTGGCGTGTGTCCCTTCAGTCTCCTACTTAGAGGAGCTTCCTCCATGACCGGCTGCTGACCGCTTTAGACCGTCTCCTGAGGGACCGCTTGTGTAGCCTGTCGCTGGTGCTTCCGGCTGAGGGAGAGAGAGGGAGACGCACGTTGATGACATCAAGACAAAAAAAAATGTGTATGACCGTTAAAGGTGAAGAATGAGGAAAAATGTTGACGTGTCTCAAATCGTAGTAAAAAAAGTAACTAACCCTAACACTGCTGATTCACTGTGCATTATTGCCTCTATGACATCAGCCTATCAGAATGCTTGTTGCGTTCCAAAATCACTATCTGCTCAAGTCATCTCTTTGACATAGGCATTTCTGACACTACATACAAAGATGGCTCGGCTGACCACAAGTAATGTCACGATCGTGGTCCTGAGTATGTGTGTGAGTGCAGATCCAACTCACGTCCTATACATTCCACCTGCGGCTCCTCCCATTGGCCGTCCGGCATGCAGCGTACGACAGGTAGGTGGCGCTGTGTGAAGCCTGCGTCACACTGGTAGCGGACTATAGAGTTGACGGGGTAGCGGTCTCTGCCGCTGCCCATGGCCCGGGCGTGCTCCACCTCGGGGGGCGGGGAGCACATGACTGGGGGAGGAGGAGGAGGATGAAAGCAGCTCAGTTAGTTTGGGATGATGCCATCTTCATAACTAGTGGGCTTGGATCAGCAATCCAACTGTTCATATTCCAATTACTTATTTTACTTTCACTTATTTTACTTTCACAACTATTTGTCTGTCTGTCTGTCTGTCTGTCTATCTATGACCTTCTAACATACTATTGGTCTAACCGTTGACCCCTCACACAGCTCCTACCAGGTCCTCTCTTGACCTTTGACTCCTCTGTCTGTCTGTCTGTCTATCTATCTACAGCTCCTACCAGGTCCACTCTTGCAGGTGAAGGGCAGGTGGTATCTGTCTGTCTATCTATCTATCTCTATCTCTATCTATCCATCTATCTATCTATCTATCTATCTATCTATCTATCTATCTATCTATCTATCTATCTATCTATCTGTCTGTCTGTCTATCTATCTATCTATCTATCTATCTATCTATCTATCTATCTATCTATCTATCTATCTATCTATCTATCTATCTATCTATGTATCTATCTATCTATCTATCTATCTATCTATCTATCTATGTATCTATCTATCTATCTATCTATCTATCTATCTATCTATCTATCTATCTATCTATCTATCTATCTATCTATCTATCTATCTATCTATCTATCTATCTATCTATCTATCTATCTATCTATCTATCTATCTATCTATCTATCTATCTATGTATGTATGTATGTATGTATGTATGTATCTGTCTGTCTGTCTGTCTGTCTGTCTGTCTGTCTGTCTGTCTGTCTGTCTGTCTGTCTGTCTGTCTGTCTGTCTGTCTGTCTGTCTGTCTGTCTGTCTGTCTGTCTGTCTGTCTGTCTGTCTGTCTGTCTGTCTGTCTGTCTGTCTGTCTGTCTGTCTGTCTGTCTGTCTGTCTGTCTATCTATCTATGTATGTATCTATCTATCTATCTCCAGGTCCTACCAGGTCCACTCTTGCAGGTGAAGGGCAGGTGGTAGTTGCAGGGCACGTCGTTCCACTGTCCGTCCTCGTGCCAGATCATCACCACACAGTCCTCCCCGGAGTTGAAGTAGTTGTCTGGCTGGTTGGGCCTCCAGTTCTCAAACTCCTGTTGGAAGAAGACATGAACAAAGAGAAACGCTAAAGGTAAAAACAAACAAAGCAAAAACTAACAGATGGGTTTTGAGGGCTAGTATAGTCAATTGTACAACACAACAGTACAACTTAGCTCACAAGACGAAGAGAAACATGTCATATAATAAAGTCTTTTGCTAAACAGCTAGACAAAAGAAAGAGTTAGAACTGGAATATTTTAAATACCAGTCAGCAGTCATAGGTCATATATGGGACATGAGTTAGGGACACCCTGCACAGGGATATGGAAGGAGAACTTACCACAGGGCTCCCGTCTGTCCAACGGAACTCGTTCTGCACGTCCTTGTCGTTGAGTCCGACCCACTGGTAGTCCTGGGCGTTGGCTAGGTGGAGGAGGAGGGAGGGATGAGAGCCTACACTCAACATATACACTAAGCTACCTATCTATCTATCTATCTATCTATCTATCTATCTATCTATCTATCTATCTATCTATCTATCTATCATTCAAACCATCTTTAAACTTTTTTCTACTACCAAAATAAGACTTTGTCTGTCAATGTTTGTTTGGTGACACCATCTTGCAGTCCCCTACAACCTAGGTAGAAACTGCATGGTAACACAGTTACAGTATTACTTGGTCCTCAATAATTACTGATAGGTGTATGTAACATTAGCAGTTTTCCTTTCGTTCAGATACATAAGAACACAAAGCACACACACCCACACACCCTCCCTCCCTCCCTCCCTCCCTCCCTCCCTGTATACTCACAGTTGACGAACTCCTGCTCCTGCTGGGAGGTGATGCTGACCAGGTGAGAGTTGAGCTCTCTGCACCTCTGCTCAGCGTCAGGCCAGGTGTCCCTCTCAGCGAAGTGCAGGTAGCAGCTGCCCATGAACTCCACCCAGCCCTCCGCACAGCCCGGCACCGCTGCACAGGGGGGAGGAGGACACGGTGAGACCACCACCACCACCAGTATTATCTACCAGCCCTGACCCCCCCCCCAAATCAACTGACTGACTGCTGCTTTGTGGAACGAAAATACAAAAGACTAGATTTACATAATGTTTTATGTATGTGAGAGATAAAACAAAAAAACTTTCAGCATATCTACTAATTATGATTTTTGTATCGGGAGCGTGTCTATGTTGCCACAGCCCCGATGTTCCCACAGCCCAGCCCCTAACCCTAACTCTAACCGTGACCCTATCCCTTACCCTAAACTCTAACCCTTACCCTATGAAATATTCTCTCATAGACATTGTTGCTACGGTGACTCACGCGTGCTGCAGTCCTCCCCGGTCATCCCGTGTGGGCACTGGCACACGGCGAGGTCGTCCTGCACAGAGCAGGAGCCCGCCCCGCACGGGTTAGGGTCGCAGGGGTCAGGAGAGGCTGGAGGAGAGCGAGGAGCAGAGCGAGGCGGGTTACATGGCAGTGCATGGTGGCATTAGCGATCCCTTCTGTTTTTTGACATGCTTTACTATTTAAAACTATTTAGAATCTGTCAATATCAGGTCAAGACTACTATCGAATACCTAATCAGGAGGGAGCTATTATACACTTAACACTAGAGCAGCCATGGGTGGGGTCATTTGACCCTGTGAGTAATTTTTTAAATATATATCTTTGCACCCGAATTTCAGGACTTTTCAGAACTTTTCCTAGATATGTGTGTTCTACCACCCAGTATCCTTACATTTTCAAAATCACATCAGGATAAGCCAGTATAAAACTATTTTGCAGTTTTTCTGTGTAGGAGGCAGGCTAATTTACAAGGCGGTCAACTAGTGGTCGTTGTGTGTAAATAGCAGCTTTCCATTGTAAAGACTATGGTCATTTGACCAGTAGGTAAAAAGACACGGCTGTTCTAGGGTTAACTGACGGTGTTAAATCAGGTTTTCTGGACATAGCAAAGGGAGTCCCACAAGGATCGATTCTTCGATCGATGTTAGTTCTATTTACTATTTACACTATTGGGTTAGTGTTAAAAAAACGCCTTGTTTAGACGACGTACCATCCTCGACGGCAGGCACCTCCACCACAGCCGGGGTTACCATGGAGACGGCGGGCGCTGTCGTAGGGCTGGACAACACAGACGGGGATTCGGTGATGTAGATCACCTCTGCAGACCCCGCGAGCCCTTCCTGTTCCACTTCCTGTCCGTGCTCCTCCCCCTCCCGACCGCGTCCCAGGCTGTCGATGTACTCTGGGTAGGTGAGGGTGGAGCCGGGAGGCAGCGCCACAGACATGCCCTCCGCAGACGCCCTTACGCCCGGTACGACAGAGACTCCGCTGACCCCCTCCGCTGAGGCATGCTGGTCCTCCCCACTGCCCTCCCCGCTCACCTCCACGCGGTCCCCCCGACCTTGTTCAGGACGCCGCGGCTGCACGGTCACCTCCATCATCCCGTCCTCGGTCAGGAAGACGACGTCGTGGCCGGAGGAGTGGTGGAAGGATCCGGAAGAGGAAGAGGTTCCGGACGAGGTGAAACCGCCGCCGCCGCTGCCGGCGGGAAAATGACCGCCTGAGGGAAACCCTGAGCCTGAGCCGAAGGGCCGGTAGCCGGATACCTCGTGTTCTCCGGAAGGCGTCTTCTCGGTCAGGTCGATGAGGTCGACGTCCACGAAGGATACGTCAACGGGAAGTCCAGAAGCAGAGCCGGAGGAAGCGCTGGTGGTCCCGTACCCACTGATCCCGTCTATGCTGGTCCACCCTGATCCGGACATGCCGCCCCCGGACCCACTGACCTCCACGCCCCCTTGGCTCACCTCCTGCTCGGTGGTCCGGGGCGGCGGGATGGAGAAGTCCACCATCTTACCGTCCACCATGATGATGAAGGAGTCCCCGCTACCAGAAGCCCCGCTACCGCTACCCGAGTGGGGAGAGAGACCGGACGGCATCCGATCACCGCTGGTAAACCCAGTGTAGTGACCCGACCCGCTCTCCTCCTCGACACCGGGGTAGGTGACGATGGTGCTCCCCTCCCCAGCCTCCTGGACCCCCCTCCCCCCGCCAGAGGCAGCAGAGCCCTCCCCAGACAGGACGTCCCTGCTGCCGCTGTAGGTGATGTGGATGCCGGAGTCGGACCCGGACCCGGACCCGGAGGCACCGCCTGACGTGTCCCCCCCCTCGCTAGGACCGGTCAACCCACTGCCACTGCCGCTGGCAGACTGCTCCGCTGAGCCGGAGCCAGACACTTCCACAGAAACAGGGGGCAGGACGGGGATCACTGTGTGGGGGGGGGGGGTCAGAGAGAGAGACGGAAATAAATCGACGACTCACCTGTAGGTAAGCACCAGCATTCTGCATTCTAGTCTACTAGAAATACAGAGAAATCTATCACGACTGATGACTGCCAATGGCCCCTGGCCTGAGCTAGATTACTCTTCCTGCTACGACTGGTGGATTGATGATTCACTTGTTTAGTCAAATGTATCGATTGTAAGGAATGGAATTGGAGTAAGGCGTCTGCTAAATGCCAAAAATGTAAATGTAAATGTAGAGAGAGTCCGAAAATGAAATGGTTAGTACGTAGTTCAGTAGTTTTGTTTTCTGAGTCGGGCAGACCCACTCATATTTTTTATTGTGATAGAAACAGTAGAGACAGGAAGGATGGGTGAGAAAGAGAGAGAGAAGGGATGACATGCAGGATATTTCCGTGGCCGGAATCGAACCGGGAACCCTGCGGTTGCATGGTCGACGCTTAGTGTGTTACGCTACCAAGCGCCCCCCAGTACTTATTTCTTAATAAGAATGGATAATACATACAGTTCAACATCACATCAACATTATGGAGGTGGGTTTGTTTATTACCAGGCGTAAGTTGATCGGTTCTTGTTGTCATGTTGATGAGTTCCTCCACGACCACCACGGTCACGTTGATTCCAGTGTCGTTGTGAAGGATCGTGCGATCGGCTTTAGGAAAAAAACTCAATTGTCATTCTCAAGCAATCTGAATATATCGTTCCGATCGATTAATTAATTTCAATGCATTTGTCATTATTACAACTAAACTCCTCAAAAAAGGGGATTTTGCCAAAGAAAATTGGGCCACTACCCACACGTTTAGCTGTGTTGCTCATTCCACAAATGCATGATCCTTACAAGTCGTACCTCGTTGTAAAGGTGACTAATCCGGCTTTCCAACGATATAAAATACAATACCAATTGGTATTATTAAAGGGGAGGAATAATAAACCGAAATAGCGTTTCCGAACTTTTTTGGAGGAGTTTATAATACAGTATGCAGTGACACTATCAGGGTTCCTACAAGTTTCAACAAGTCAAATTTAAAACCTTTTTAGACCTTTTTTAGACCTCGTTGAATAGGATTTTAGACCTATTCGCGAGACCATATGATAGCTTTTTGTCATCCTTGAGGTGATGAAATTAGGGATTTCACTGCCATACAGACAAAAAAGGATGCATTTTTTTGGTTCCAGCTTGATTAATTTCCGCGTACATAGATGTGGTCGGACTGATTTCCTTGCAGGATCTCATTTCTAAGACCTAGCACCTCATTTTTAGACCGAATAACTGAAATATGAGACCTTTTAAAAAAAAATGGGACTTATCTACCAGACATAGCCTACCTTCGCTAGCTCTCAAGCAGTAGGCGTCGTATCTGGAGTGCAGGTCCGGGTGTCCCGTCTGGTTGGGGTATGCGTAGATGGTGTGCACCCCGGCCTTGCCTCCTCCGCAGTGGGTCCTGGGGGTGCGGATGGGGTAGCGCACGCTGCGGTCCATCAGCCAACCCGGGCGGCACTTGTCCATGCCCCGCCTCCAGGCGGCGTAGAGGTCCCCGGTGGAGGCCAGCGTGGCGTTCAGCTTCTGACAGTGGGCCACCGCCTCCTCGTACGAGAAGCTGTCGTAGTCGCTGGTGTAGAAGACTTCCCCTGAGAGAGGACAACAATGACATGAGAGAGAGAAGTAGAAGTGTTAGTCACTAATGCCTTCGGGCCGGGGGTAGTGGTGGCCTTGTGAGTTGGACTGGCGATCAGAAGGCCATGAGTTCAAACCCCTTTCTGGGAACACCACCACTAACTAGTGTGGCCATCTTCACCATGTGTTCTCTAGGACAAAGGAATGCTAATTCATAAAACCCCCCTTGTTAGGAATCTTGGAGACAATGAAAAGGCAGAACAGGTCTATGAATGTGTGTGCAATAAGACAGATATCTACAGGTTCTATACACAGGTCTATG
>NC_137679.1:3350239-3355239 GCF_963989245.1 Nansenia antarctica | reverse complement strand
TTGACGCGGTGGGACAGGGGGGCGACTGTGGGCGCGCCGGGGTCGTTGACGGTGTTGTCCTGGAAGTAGCAGGGCACCACCACCTTGCCGCCCAGCAGGGGGCGCAGCGCCACCTCTACGGGGATGCTTACGCTCAGGGTTCCGTCCAGATCTGTGGGAGGTTTGTTTGTTTGTTTATTAGGATCCCCATTAGCTAATGCCATGACATTAGCTAGTCTTCCTGGGGGATATTCCATTAAAGGCACTAAAGGAAAATCCAGGCTTATTTCTCACAAGTCTCGCGAGATTTATCAAAATAAGACCAGATGTTTTTATAAGTCTCGCGAGATCTAAATAAGCCTAGATTTTCCTTTAGTAACGTTGATGGAATACCCCCCCTGGGTTCGACACAAAAATCATATTTGGACAATTGTCAACATTATATACAGACAATTGTAAACATCATATACATACATACATCATAATAACAGGAGGAGACACGGACACACAAGTACTTTTAGTGCCTCTTTTCTTTCTTCATTAGTGGAGGAGGTGAGTTCCTCCATGAACAATGTTAACACTAGAACAGCCATGGGCGGGGTCATTTTGACCCTGTGAGTAAAGAAAAATGTGCGTTCTACCACGCAGTATCCTTACATTTTCTAAATCACATCAGGATAAGCTAGTATAAAGCTATTTTGCAGTTTTTCTGTGTAGGAAGCAGGCTAATTTAAAAGCGGCCAACTAGTGGTCGTTGTGTGTAAATAGCAGCTTGAGCATTGTAAAGATCGGTTCATTTGACCCCCGAGGCAGCTCTTTTAGTAGGTAAAAAAGGCACGGCTGTTCTAGTGTTAACTGTCACTTAGATCCAACTGTCACTTTCAAATTTGAAATAAGATTTGACAGTTGGTGATCTAGTGGTGTTCTAGTGGTAAGTCATCTAACTGGGATCCAGTTGTTTTAGATTCTCTGTCAGTAAGACACACAAACCTGCATGGTCTTCATAGGATACGGCAGCGGTGGTGAAGGGCAGACACACACACAGCAGAAGCAAGGTGATCATGGTTTACCTGTCGGAGAAACAAAAACGGTTGTATTGTTTAAAAAAAAAAGAATTCCTGCTCGAACTAAAAGTGACAAGCTTTTTACATTTTTATATATATATATATATATTTTCCAGATTTTATCCCCTTTTTCACCCAATTTGGTAGCCAATTGAACCCAACCTAGCATCCAATTATCCCCTGCCTATTGCGAAGGATCCGCCGCACGACCCCGTGGCCGGCAGTCCCAGAAGAGGCCGCCAGGCAGACTAGCTGACTGGCTCCTCGAGCCCAGCACCTGTTATTCCGGCACCCCGGGGGCGCTGTTGCGCGACGGATCCTTGTCCGGAAATACTCCTATACCGCCCTCGGGAGCGGCCGCCCAATATGCCGCTCCCCGTGTGTGCCCCAGCCATATCCGGATCTGGCGAGCTGGGATTCGATCCCAGTCCCCGGTGGGCAGCTTGCACTAGTGGCCAGTGCTTAGACCGCTACACCACCGCGGGGCACATTTTTATATTTTGTGGACATTAAATAAAAATAATTCCAAGACAGGCAGATGTAAAAACAGTCCCAAAGAAAGATACTGTTAGGTTCAGATCATTTAGGTCGGCTGTCAGATCATTGGGGGCGGCTGTGGCGCAGGAGGTAGAGACCGGCGTCTAATGATCGCAAGGTTTGGCAGATCGGCGGTTCGAGCCCCAGCGGCTGGCCACATGTCGAAGTGTCCTTGGGCAAGACACTGAACCCCAAATTGCTCCCGGTGAGCGGGCCGGTCGCCTTGCATGGTAGCTTGCAGCCATTGGTGTGTGAATGTGTGTGTGAATGGGTGAATGAGAGGCCGTTGTAAAGCGCTTTGGATAAAGGCGCGATGTAAGTCAGTCCGTTTCTATCGGTCACACATGCTACGTATGTGTAAAGGGTGTGTACAATTCCCTCCCTGGACCACAAATGGTTATGGGGCCTTTCTGATGAATGGCAAGAAACTGAATGACTAACTGGTTTAAATGGTACAGTACCAGTACAGACCGATTGTACCGGCCCCGTTGGGGAACTGGAAATATGATGTCATAATACGCCACTCTTCCATTCTCAAATAACACCCACTCCTTCATCAATGAATAAGGCTCTGAATAAGGCCTCTGTCCTCAGCACAGGAAAGGTCGTCAGAGCCAAGATAGACTATTCGTCTTCATACAGCCTAGGATGGAACAGGGGGAATTATTCATTAATTCAACGATGCATATCCAGTTGGTTTCTTTGCGTCTATTAAAAATGGAAATACCTGGTCAGGTTTTTCAGATACAGGCCCTTTCATTGTAGTCTCCCAGACTCCGGGAGAGTGTACGTGCCTGCCTGTGTGTGTGTGTGTGTGTGCGTGTGTGTGTGTGTGTGTGTGTGTGTGTGTGTGTGTTAGGCACGGTCACTTCAGCTGAGAGGAAAGAAAAGACCTTGATTCAGATTCCAACGACCTGCGACCACCACACACACAGTGATGTCATCTTTGGTGAGTCTCGTTCGTGGTCATTTGCCGACTGTAACCATGTGAGTGTGAGGAGGAGGAGGCCTCGGTGGGGAGCAGGTCAATGGCCCCACATTTCTAAGTAACCCTAGCCCTAGTCCTAACCCTAACTCTAACCCTATCCCTAGCCCACCTCTGGGCCATTGGGCTGTGGGAACATAGGGACGACCCCCCTACCAGATACACATTAGTAGTTATGGCAGAAGCTGGGGTGACTCTCCATTGCTGTGACGTACAGAAGCCATGCAGTAACCATGGTAACCATGCAGTAACCATGCAGCAGCCATGCAGTAACCATGCAGTAGCCATGCAGTAACCATGCAGTAGCCATGCAGCAGCAATGCAGTAACCATGCAGTAACCATGCAGTAACCATGCAGTAACCATGCAGCAGCCATGCAGTAGCCATGCAGTAACCATGGTAACCATGCAGTAGCAATGCAGTAACCATGCAGTAACCATGCAGTAACCATGCAGTAACCATGCAGTAACCATGCAGCAGCGATGCAGTAGCCATGCAGTAACCATGCAGCAGCCATGCAGTAACCATGGTAGCTTGCCGCCATTGGTGTGTGAATGTGTGTGTGAACGGGTGAATGAGAGGCTGTTGTAAAGCCCTTTGGAATAAGGCGCTGTATAAGTGCAGTCCATTTATCGTGCAGCAGCCAGTAGCTTAACTGTACCTTCATTGTGTGACGTGTGAAAGCCAGGCTAGCCTAGCCAAACCGGACCGGACCCCACTCTCTCCACCAGCCAGGCCCGCCATATGCTTCACTACGCCATAAAGCACACAGTGAAAGTGTGACATCAGCACATGACCTGAGGTAACGGACTCCGTGGCGGTCGAAGGTCAAAGGTCAAAGGAATCAGTGAGGTCAGAGCTCGGTGAGGTCAACTTTTCAAGTTCGAAGGTTTTAACTGTTTTGTATCACACCTGGGAGGTAGTCTGTAGACACGACACGCTGTTACATCCCCAAACAATGCTGCCAATGAATGTTGTGACAACTCACACATAAACTACCCACCAACACAAACACATGGGAATGTTTTGTCTTGAGCATGCTAACTGTCATACAAACAGCTGTGTGTGAGAGAGGGAGAGGGAGGGAGGGAGGGAGGGGGAGAGGGAGAGGGAGGGAGGGAGCGAGGGAGAGAGAGAGAGAGAGAAAGAGAGAGACAGAGAGAGACACAGAGAAAGAGACAGAGAGAGACAGAAAGAGAGAGACAGAGAGAGACACACAGAGAAAGAGACAGAGAGAGAGAGAGAGAGAGAGAGAGAGAGAGAGAGAGAGAGAGAGAGAGAGAGAGAGAGAGAGAGAGAGAGAGAGAGAGAGAGAGAGAGAGAGAGAGAGAGAGAGAGAGAGGGTGATGACGTGTGAGAGAAAATGAGGTTCCACACACCAAAGAAAAGCAGGGCCAGTATTTGCTGGAGACATTTACATTTTTGGCATTTAGCAGACGCCTTATTCCAAAGCGACTTACAATCGATACATTTGGCTAAGCAAGTGAATCATCAATTCACCAGTTGTAGCAGGAAGAGTAATCTAGCTCAGGCCAGGGGCCATTGGCAAGTCTCTGTGAAAAAATAAAGAAATAGAGAAATCATGGAGACTATGATCATCTGTTCCCAAGCTCATTTAGGACACAGTAGCTCTCACAGCTCTGTGGAAAGAGCAACACAAAGTGGAAAAGTGATTTACATACAAAGAAGTGAGGCAGGCTGCACACACAATTTTTTTTGGGATTGGAGCAGTGTTCATTTTGGCAGGCTTTTCAGCCTGCTTTTTAGCCTGACAAAATTAAGCCGTAGTCAGCAACGAAAACTTGACTAAAATGTTTTGGAGGTTTTGTGGACTGAGACTGCACTGCAATGTTTTCATCAACTGGAACTGGACTGGAACTAAGAATAATGGAGGTGACTTGGTGTGACTAGAACTGGTGTGCATCTTCATCTAAACACCAAAGACTAAGTGACTAAAAAGCCTGCCAAAATGAACACTGGATTGGAGTTGAATATCAAACTTCATGACCAAATAATGAATGAATAAACAGCCCCATGCCCAGAGAGGATTACTAACCCCTACCTCAGCCAATAGAAACACTTCCAAACGGGCCAACCAAAACCGTACACCCTGGTTACACTCCACAATCCACAATATCTCTCTCTGTAGCCAAACCCAATCCACAACATGACCCCTCTAACATTTAACGCATCATTTAAAAACCCTAGCCACTTCAACATCTCCATCTACACTGCCAGCAGTGTTGCCAGATGGGATTGGACAATTTACAGCCTAACTAACAGTCTATAACCGCAAAATCTGGCAACCCTGACTGCCAGTTGTGAAGCCAGCCAGAGCCAGCAGGGTTGCCAGATGGGATTGGGACAATTCACAGCCTAACTAACAGTCTATAACCGTTAAATCCAATAGCCGCGGCCCATTCGGCGGTATAACC
>NC_137679.1:3317739-3345239 GCF_963989245.1 Nansenia antarctica | reverse complement strand
TCACACAATGAAAATGTTCAGTCAATCAGTCAATCAATCAATCAATACTGACAGAGCCGCGAGCAGGCAAAAGTAAAAAAACCTGTATACTATGTAGCCAGGAAAAATTCCCTTGCAGCCCTCTACCAATAGAGCGACTACTAGCCAGTTTGCTTACCAGTACCCAGCGGTCCCCCAGGGGAGGCCAGGACCACCGGCACAAAGCAAGCAAGCAAGGGCAAAAACCTGTACACCATGTATCCAGGAAAAATTCCTTGCATATTATCGGCGTACACACTGTCCATAAATTTTGTGTTGTATTTGCATCGTTCTGCATCCAGTATGGTCACAGGTCCTGCCAAAAGAGAAACTTAAGCACAGTTATGATGCAACAACACAATAGAGACAGTAAAGATGACAGCAATACAACCTGATGGTGGTCCTGGTACACCCTTGTACCGGTTCCAGTACTGCTCTAGGTGCTATTTGGAGCTGACAGTGCCTCATCAGCACCCGGGTCCATTTTCCTGTCAATACAAATCTCAAAAACACGAGTATGGTGTAATGGCCTAGTGATCCTAGTTCTATAATGTCCAATGTCTCCCTTAGTATGAAAAGGCGACATTGAATAAGTAGGTTTTGAGGTCACGCTTAAAAATGTCCTGAGTTTTAGACAACCTCAGGCCCTCAGGTAGGGTGTTCCACAATCTAGGAGCATATATGCTAAAAGCTGATCCTCCAAATCTCTTTGTCCTAGCCTCTGGCACTATTAAAAGTTCCGTGCCACTAGACTGTAGGGGTCTAGCTGGTGTGTATCTTATGAGCATGTCCACCATGTAATTGGGTGCATCACAGTGAAGTGATTTATAAACTAGTAAAAGGATCTTAAAGTCTATTCTATGACTGACAGGGAGCCAGTGTAGTGATCTCAAGACAGGTGTGATGTGCGCTCTCCGTTTGGTCCTAGTAAGGACACGAGCAGCAGCATTTTGAACCATTTGTAGTCTATTTATCATTTTTTTGGGGAGACCTGTCAGGAGAGCATTACAGTAATCTAGCCTACTAGTAACAAACGCATGCATTAATTTTTCAGTGTCTGCCTGGGAGAGAAATGATTGTACCTTAGTGATGTTTCTTAGATGGTAGAAGGATGTTTTAATAGTGTTATTAATATGAGTTTCAAAATTTAGATCTGGGTCAATTATGACACCAAGATTCCTGGCCTGACACTTAGTGTTAAGAGCTAGTGTTTTCAAGTGTGCAGATAATTTCTCGCCAATGATCAATACCTCTGTTTTTTCTTGATTGAGTTGGAGAAAGTTTTGTGTCATCCAAATATTAATATCGGCAATACAGTCTATCAGGTGGTCGATCATCTTGTAGTCGTTGGGAGTTACTGAGATATAAAGCTGAGTGTCGTCAGCATAGCTGTGGTAGTTAACGCTATGCTTCTTGATAACAGAACTGAGGGGTAGCATGTATAGGCTAAAAAGCAACGGTCCTAAAATGGACCCCTGGGGAACTCCACAGGTTGTGCTATAATTTTTTGACTTATGGTCACCAAGGGCTACAAAGTAATCACGGTCAGCCAGGTAAGTCCTGAACCAGTTTAGGACCGGACCTGAGAGGCCAACCCAGTTTTCAAGTCTCTCAATAAGTATGGAGTGGTCTACCGTATCAAAGGCTGCACTTAAGTCTAAGAGTACAAGAATCAAGAGTTTTTTCGAGTCTGCATTTATCCTAAGGTCATTAGTTACCTTAAGCAAAGCGGTTTCTGTGCTGTGGTATGATCGGAAACTTGACTGAAGTGGGTCATACCTATTATTTAGGACTAAGAATTCATGAAGCTGTCTATACGCTGCCTTTTCAAAAATTTTGCTTAGAAAAGTGAGATTGGATATTGGTCTACAGTTTTTTGGATCAGAAGGATCTAGGTTACTTTTCTTCAAGATAAATATTATTATAGTCTATCAATTTTGTGAATTGATTGATTAGCGAGAAAGTGATGAAAATGTAAAGAAAAACAAAAGGAAACATGATTAACTGTTATTCCCGCATACTCTATTTGAGTTTTTCCTTGTACAAAACTACAATATGACGAATACAACAGGTGGGACAGTAACCCATCCAAACGTTGGATGAGGTATGTTTAAGCAATATCACACGAGAGGGAGTGCTGTTATACTGAATATCAGCACGGCTGTGATTCGGTCGTAGGTACGACCAAATCAAAATTGAGTTTTTTACATAATCTGATCCATTAGGTGTTTATTAATGCCTGTGTGGTGTTATCTTTAAAATGTTGAAATGTTTTAGTTAGTAATTAATAAAATACAAAGGTTCCATCTCACAAAACATAATGGAATGTAAAAACTTTGACGCTCAATATCTCTGAACTGCCCTAAACGGAGATAGAACCTTATCATTCTAAACGGAGATAGAACCTTATCATTCTAAGATCACGTGTTGTATAAATGTAAGTATGGTCCACTGTAACGGATTGGTGTGTGTTGCCTTGGTTACCCAGGTTACCCAGGTTACCCAGGTGCGGTTGAGGACAAAGTGACGACAGCAGGCAGCGGTTGGTAGAACTAAGGACACTTTACTAGACGTTACCTCATCCTCTGGTCCCTCTTCTACAGGAGGTGAAAGGGACAGCTCACTCAGGTACAGGAAAGGTGTGTCCTACAGTACCTGGATTCAAAACCCTAATCCATCCTTCAGTCTGCGTGCCTGGCTGTGTGACTACTGGCTGTGTCCTTCACCCCTGACGCACTGAAGCCATTTACACCTCCGACAGAAAAACGTACCACAGGGAAATGCTCCCAGCTGCTCCTAATTTTCTGTCATTCAACATATTATCTCAGTCCTCAGTTGTTGGAAAAGGGAAAAGGCTTGAAATGAGATTATGACATGAGAACAGTAACAATTTGCAACATCTTTTGCAGTTCAAGTTTCTCCTTCACTATAAAAAAACGTCTGCTCTCTTGAATAGTTTGCATAATATAACATCACATAACTTTACTTAATGTACATTTACCTTAGTAACACTTTGCGTTAAGGTAACCTTTGTAAATTGATTCTAAATGGTTTATCATTAAGTCATTTATAACCAGTTTATTATAAACCATTTTCAAACAGTTATAAGATGTTCAATATTTACTTGGTGCTTGCCAAGTAGGGAGCTGCATTCCGGAGCCAGTTTTAATGCTTTATAAATGCCTCGAGAACTAACCCTGATGTGAAATCACGCAACATTATACGCAATGACTGCACAGTGGTCCATTATGACTGAATCATGGTTTCTACCATTTATCTAACCGAGACACTCCACTTATCCATTAACACTTAACACTACAACAGCCGTGCCTATTTTACCTACTAGTAGAGCCGCCTTGGGGGTCAAATAGACCCCCTTTTTAAAATGTAAATCTGCTATTTACACACAGAGATCACTAGAGGGCGCTTCTTTTTTTAGCCTGCCTCCAAAACAGCCTCCAAAACGGCAAAACAGCTTTATACTAGCTTATCCTGACGTGATTTTGAAAATGTAAGGATACTGAGTGGTAGAACGCACATATCTAGGAAAAGTCATGAAAGGAGGGTCCTGAAATTTGATCGAGTGCAAAGATATATAACATTTTTTTACTCCCAGGGGTCACGGCTCTTCTAGTGTTAATCAGCCATGAGGGGTCTATCTCACTCCATCTTTGCACTCTATACAATTTCAGGACCGTCCTTTCATGACTTTTCCTAGATATGTGCGTTCTACCACCCAGTATCCTTACATTTTCTAAATCACATCAGGATAAGCTAGCATAAAGCTATTTTGCGGTTTTTCTGTGTAGGAGAAGGCAGGCTCATTTACAAGCGGCAAACTAGTGGTCGTTATGTGTAAATAGCAGCTTAGCATTGTAAAGGGGGGTCTTTTAGTAGGTCAAAAAGGCACGGCTGTTCTAGTGTTAATTCCTGGTATGGTGAAAGTTGTCTCCCATTCGTTTTCCAATAGGAGCACCACAGAATGAGTGTCCTACAGTATGTTGTCTAAATGGTGCAACGGTTGAATGAATGACATAGGGGGTCTGATTTCCTTTTATACAACGGATAGATCCGGTCCATTGTCTCTATTGGTCAGTTTGGTCCATTGTCTCTATTGGTCAGTTTGGTCCATTGTCTCTATTGGTCAGTTTGGTCCATTGTCTCTATTGGTCAGTTTGGTCCATTGTCTCTATTGGTCAGTTTGGTCCATCGTCTCTATTGGTCAGTTTGGTCCATTGTCTCTATTGGTCAGTTTGGTCCATTGTCTCTATTGGTCAGTTTGCGTTCCAGCCGTGCCGATATCCATGACATACGCACGGCTAAATGGAATGTTGACACATCTTTTCATATTACTCCGCGTTTGTATAATATTACTGTTAAGTTACATTATTACCGTTGCTTAGCAACCGATAAACAACTGTTCAGCGGATGAATACACTTACAATAAAACATAGTTCCATTAAAATACATTAATTAGCTGCCCCGCGGTGGTGTAGCGGTCTACGCACTGGCCACTAGTGCATGCTGCCCACCGGGGCCGGGGTTCGTATCCCGGCTCGCCAGATCCAGATATGGCCGAGGCACACGGGAAGCGGCATATTGGGCGGCCGCTTCCGAGGGCGGTATAGGAGTATTTCTGGACTAGGATCCGTCGCGCAACACCGCCCCCTGGGTGCCGGAATAACGGTGCTGGGCTCGAGGAGCCAGTCAGCTAGTCTGCCTGGCGGCCTCTTCTGGGACTGCCGGCCACGGGGTCGTGCGGCGGATCCTATGCAATAGGCAGGGGATAATTGGATGCTAAGTTGGGTTAAATTGGCTACCAAATTGGGTGAAAAAGGGATAAAATCAGAAGAAAAAATAAATAATAATAATAATACATTAATTAAAAGTTTGTTTTGTTTTTCTTTTGTGAAATATTGATAGATAAATGTGCTAACCGTTGTATAAAAGCCTTATGGAATGAGAAGCCGTGGTGCATCGTGGATATCGGCACAGCTAGGGGGTGTAACGGCACTCTGCTAGCTGTGCCAATATCCACGATATACCACGGCTTCTCATTCCATAACGCTTAATTACGCAGTTCTGCCTCTGCACTTTCTAAGGTTGCGTTAACATTGACTGCCCTAATAAAAAGTGTTTCTAAATGGTAAAACCAATGTACAAATACCATGAGTGTGAGCTGATGTGATACAGTATGTGCTTATTATACAATATTATTTTCATGATGATGTATCTGAGCCCATGGACGTACAGGAGAGGCGTGTTCAGCATACTGAAGGACCTCCGTATGGAGCACTGCTAATATTATTACACACGCTATCGTGTCGGACCCGTACGGGTAAATAATAGCTCTGTTTTATTGGGTCAGAGAAGAGAAACACACTCAGTCTTTGTGTGGGGCTCAGGACTGATGCTTGTAATATAGCGACCCGGGCCAGAGTTCTGCTGGCTCGTCAAAAGTGTTGAAAACACCGGCTTTATGTCTGTGGAAGGTCACTTAATTTAAGGGCCCGAGGGAGTCCTGAGAGCCAGACAGGCCGTGTTTTCATTAGTTTTATAGATTGGCCCCATAAATGGATTGTATATGAGGACATTGTGCAGGGTTGACTCAAAAAACAAACAATACAACACTATACGTGACTCAAATTCTCTCTCCCTGACAACATGTCTGTGTCAATAATACCCTAGTTCACGACAGAACCAGTAAAAAATGTATTCGGCCCCGTGAGCTTCAACATATAATGCTTTTTTTGTTTGGAAAAAGGAGTTTGACTGAAGTTTGCTGTCACTGTTGTTAAGATTCCAGGTGGAGGTTTGAGATGTTAAAATACAGAGAGAGTCTGATTGGCATTCTTAGGATGGTTTCATCATTGGAAGGTTCTTTTAATGGAATGGTAAACAGACTGACTTATATAGCGCCTTATTCCAAAGCGCTTTACAATGGTCTCTCATTCACCCATTCACACACACATTCACACACTAATGGCGTCAAGCTACCATGCAAGGAGCCGGCCCGCTCATTGGGAGCAATTTGGGTTTCAGTGTCTTGCCCAAGGACACTTCAACATGTGGTCAGCCGGGGCTCGAACCGCCGATCTGCCAACCTTGCGATCATTAGACGGCGGCTCTACCTCCAGCGCCACAGCCGCCCCAATTTCGACATATGACATATGACATATCTTGTTATGTATCAACCTGTCTTGTATCAACTCCTGGCTGAATAGTGCGTTTCCCTACTGGGGCAGTAACTGATTCAGTAACTGATTGATTTGAGAAGCTTGGCTGGTTCTTATCATACACTGCATCTGTACTTGAAAGGATGAACTGTTGGAAAACATTTACATTTACATGTTTGGCATTTAGCAGACGCCTTATTCCAAAGCGACTTACAGTCGATACATTTGACTAAGCAAGTGAATCATCAATTCACCAGTCGTAGCAGGAATAGTAATCTAGCTCAGGCCAGGGGCCTTTGGCAGTTGTCGTGATAGAAGAAAACTATTTTTAGTTTTTTTGTTTATAGACACTGGAGAGACAGTACAAGGGGGGCAGTAGAAGTATTAGGAGGCATAGTATAGGGGGAAAGCAGGTGTCTCAGGAGACGCAGTGCTGGGGGGTAGTAGATGTCTCAGGAGGAGCAGTTAAGGTGTAACCTGAAGAGATGGAGGTCTTCAGTCTCCGACGGAAGATGGGGAGTGACTCTGCAGTTCTGACAGCCGTGGGCAGCTCATTCCACCAGCGGGGAGCCAGTGTAGTGAAGAGACTTCCCAGGAATAGACATATAATCCCGTCCAGGGATGTAGTGGTAAAGAGAAAACAGGTGGTCAAACCTTGAACACCATGGATTGAATAGGCTGGAAAACCCTAATGATTTAAGTGACGTACACATTATATGGTTTAAGTCAAGTTTAGTAAATCAAGACAGATAAGAGACGCACACAAATAAACAGGTGAAGTTGAACATTCAGAAACTATAGCCACAGCCCTTGACACATACATAGTCCCCCTATTTCAGGGCACCAAAACTAACAGGACAGATACATACTGTATAATGTCCAAATTAAGCCCTCATGTTTCATATTTTGTGGTCAATCCTTTTACATGTAATAACTAGCCTGAAGTCTGTGACCCATTGACCCCACCTGTCAAGAGTTTCAAGATATAATTATTTTTGGGTGGAAAGGAGTTCAACTGAGCTTTGCTGTCACAGTTACTAAGATTCCAGATATGAGATTTGAGATATTAAAAGTTAAAACCCAAGTCTGATTGACATTTTTAGGGAAGATTTCATAATGTTTTTTCAATTGGTTGATCCATAAAGCTATGACTGACTGACTGACTGACTGATTGACTGACTGACTGACAGGCATTACCTATCTTCTCCTGTGAAGGCTTTTTCAGACTAGGCATGGTTAACACAGGTCTCGGTGTCTCCTCTCCTAACCCTCTCAAAATATTAGCACATATACACGGCAGGAAACAAGGAAATCGCTGATGCAAGCGTTTCTCCAGATCAACAAGGACGTTACTGAGGTTTCCTGTGGGGTGACACATTTCATGCTTGAGGAAAAGTGCCGAGGTGACTGTTTTGGTTGGTGTATTGACACACTTTTTACTGTGTGTAGATGCGCACTCACGCACACACACACACACACACACACACACTCACACGTGCACGCTCACACACACACACACACACACACACACACACACGCGCGCACACACACACACACACACACACACACACACACACACACACACACACACACACACACACAAGCGCTGGATAAATCACTGGCATCATTGTGTATACAGAGCGTACAGTACATCAAAGTATTCCTAGAGATGGTGAATAATCTGCTCTGGTCTCTGTGGTACAGTACATCAACTGTCCTTGGAGTCCCATCTGGGAAAAGATGTAAGGGTCCTGCCATCTCGTATGCACTTTTTATGCACTTTTATGCAGTTCTTTAGCTTACTAGCTTACTGAATCTGTTCTTAAACTTGAACTGTGAACTTTATGCACTTTTTATGTGTCTCTTGAACTGTACTTGTGAACCGTGGACTGGGTGCTGAGCTCCAGTGATGTGTGTTGTTGTGTGATCGTGTGTTTGTGGTCATGAACTGTGGAAACTGAATTGCCCTTCGGGGATAAATAAAGTATTCTCTATCTGCATCTGTATCTGTATCCCCACAGTAAGCAGACCAGTGTCACTGCAGACAGACAGACAGACAGACAGACACACAGACACACAGACACATCTGAAATAGGTATGCTCAAATTAGATGTCCTGCACTCAAATTAGTATCATGTGGTTGAGGGCCTATAGAAATACATTTTAATGTACTTTTAACAGCGTCAGAGCACTAATGTGAATGTCAGAGCATTCATTATAACGTTTTATTCGATAAATATATAAATAACATCCTAGGATCATTTCACCACCCTCTTACAACATTGTTTGTAATTCACCAAATAAAGATAAAACTATCTTTGTTCTGGAACCTGAACAAATCATAATTTACTGTAGATAAATGTCTCAATATATTGAGTGCATAACTACATTGTCATTTCCACACCTTGACCTTGAATGGAAATCGGTATTTAGTAGCTGTCTGAAAGTCTGTATCAGCATTACATAATTAAATCATCACTTAATATCATAGACTCATGGTCAAGGTTTAGGGACTGTTGTAGTTCATCACTATATCCAACAGGTGGCACTGCCCCATAGAACGAGTATGTGATATCTACCGTGCTGTAACTTACTGTATACAACAGTTAGTTCCGACCAAGTCATTTGATTGGACAAGAGGCATTCCATGAGTGCTGATATACAGTATAACAGCACTGGGACTTTTAACTATATGTATCACTCCGCCGCACAGGTGTTCTACTAAACGACCGTTAATTAGACTACATGTTTGTGTTCAGGTTACTAGGCAACAGTCCAGTTGAAGTTCGGTTGCGGAACAATTTTTTGTTTATTTGTATGATTAAATAAATAAATAAACAAACAAATCATAATCTGTTGTCGCTTATTACTGTTAACTAATAAATCGCGCTGTAGAACCCGTTGTATAAAAGCAATATCACACTCGAGGTCGTGCTGTTAATACTGAATATCAGCACGGCTGTGATTGGCTTAAACATCCTTTCAACGAATCAAACTGCGGTGCGCTGTAAGCCCCTCCCCTTTAAGCTTTAAGCCCCGCCCCTGGCATTAATGCTGCTGCCAATCACTCACCTTCATCATGACGTGGGGCCAGGGCCCGGCCATAAGGCCTCCATTCAGCCAGCCTCCCATCTCCCCTGCTCTGGGCCGTGTTGACACAGCCTCTCGCTGTCTGTCAGGGGAAAAGGACACTTTTTTATGGCCCTCCATAGAAATGAATGGCTGTATTATAGAGGGCAGGGCCTAGCCAACCACATATACACGCACAGCCTCTCCTGCTAAAGCTAGGTTATTGGGATGTCTGGACAAACTGGATGTACTGGATGGAATAATGATCTTTTGTGTCATCAATCACACGAATGCACTGATGAATAATACACTGTTAATAATAGTACACATTGTTGGTTAGTCATGGGGTAAATAATAGGATTATGCAGATGATTAATGGGAATGAACATAGAAAACACACTACAAAACACAATACAATCATTTGTCTCCTCTAGCTGCTGTGAAAGTTATACAAAGGTAAGAATTCAGGTTTGAAAAATTCTCCAAAAAAGTCTTTCTACTCATATTTCATGTTGCAGTTTTCTTTCCCTTGTAATCTAAATCTATTGACCAAAAATACACCAGTATGTATAGGCCTACCTGTTCTATAAGTAGTTTATTACAGCGTTAACGATTTATTACTGTTACATCCATTGATGATCTCCTAAAATAGTTGCAGGAAGAAATGGGACATTGTGCTGTGGTGTAGTCATTTATATTACAGTATTTATTTTAGAAAGTGATTTATCAATCATGGTTAGCGACTGGTGATGTTCCTCTCCTTTTTGGGAGGTAAAAACGCTAGAAAGAGACGTTGAACTTCCTAACTCTTTCTATGTTACGGTACATGTGGGAAAACTAGGGTTAGGTGCTAGGGTGCTACGGTTAGGGTTAGGGTTAGGGTTAGGGGTAGGGGTAGGGTTAGGGTTAGGGTTAGGATTAGGGTTAGGGTTAGACATGCCAGCATGTACCAAGTCGACGTAGCACCTAACCCTAACCCTAGTTTTCCCACATGTACCGTATTCCCACATGTACCGTAACATATACACCATGATTGACTAGATAGATACACACTCAACACGTGGAGAGACTATATCAGTACCTTAAAGGTTTCCTTTTTTCACCATTTGTTAGTATAACATACGTAGCTAATTTAGTCAAAGCACACAATCTTTTCTTTTATCCACTTTTCTCTCTCTCTCTCTCTCTCTCTCTCTCAATATAGATATTGACTTATATGTCCCCTCTGATAGTCCTATGTTGTCGTAGCTCAGCTCCGGGGGATTAAACGTTACGCCATTTGCGTTCTTTACACAAACTTCTTCACCCCTCAGATTTTCATCTCTGCTTCTCTCAGCCTTGTAAAACGAACGTCATAAACCTCCAGGAACAAGGGCCGGGTTTCTTCCCCGGGCCCGGCCTCGGCTTAAGATGGCCGCCGCTGACCCAGGAGCACTGGCACCAGGGCTTGTAGACCCATTGGGCTCCGGGGAGGAGGAGAGAGAAGGGGCGCCTACTTCGCTTGGGGCCACATTACATAATCTTGTCCAAATGTGTACTGTGGAGTGGTCGGTGGTGATGGGGAGAGAGGGGGATTGGGGAGAGGGGGGTGGGTGGGGGGTGGGGGTGGGTATTGGTTTTTCAGGGAACACTGTTTCCTTATGCCACAGCACAGACTGGTCTCTCATGTCCTGTTGCATGATGGGACAGAGAGCCAGGCCCCACTAGTCTGTCTGGCAGCAGGCAGGGCTGTCTTTACATGTGCCTGAGAGTGCAAATGGAACTAGGGTTGCCAGATGGGATTGACATTTTCCAGCCTAACCACAGTCTAACTACCGCTAAATCCACCAAAAACCACCAGCCCAAAACCTATATTGTTAGAAAGCCGCTAATTACTATTGGGCAGGTGTCCATCTCCTGTCCCCTAAACTGTATGTCTGTTGCCAATGATGTTTGTGAAATAAAATAAAAACCTGCACAAGTAGCTACTAGGGTGTGTGTTTTTAACTTCACACATTTTGTAACCCAGATGCTTTTTTTCAGTGCCCAGTGTGATCAAAAGTAGCCCATTCGGCGGTAACCCGCCCCATCTGGCAACCCTGAATGGATCTATTAATGTAAGTGAATACTTACTCTATGGCAGGGCTGGACTGGGACAAAAATTAGGCCCTGCCATGTGGCTCAGACCGGCCCAACACAATCGGTCCGACACCGCCGATCAACATGCTGGCAGTCTGTTGAATATACCATTTGTAAAAAAAAAACTATAGAGCGGAGTAAGTGACATGGACAGCAAGTATACCAATGCAAGTGTGAACCAGTGTACTCACTCACTGTTGACGTACTCCACGGTGATGAGACATGGCTGCTGTATCTGTAGTAGGCCTAGCCCCCACAGTCGATCCAGAGAACATATCTGTCCGTTTCTGACATTTTGAGGCATCCTCTGCTAGCTTCTTACTTTTTTTCTCCCTAATTTTCTGGGCACCCCCTTTCACTATCTTATCTACGAACATGACACTGCACTTGGGTTGTCGGCCGAGGGATCAGAGTGGGGGAGGGGGCCGATGGACAGCAGGGCCTAAGCATGTGATTGGGCCAGCCCATGTGTTAGTACGGGGGCCGCCGCTTGATTCAGCGCTAGTTGACGCTGCGCTATTTTGGACCGGCCCAAAACTAGCGCGGCCCACCTGCCAGTGGGCAGGTAGATTGTATGGCCAGTCCAGCGGTGCTCTATGGAATGGAGATTCATCTAACAGGGTTCCTACAAGTTTCAACAAGTCAAATTTAAGACCTTTTTAGACCTTTTTGAATATAATTTTAGACCTATTCGCGACACCAGACTTAAGGCCAATGCACACGGCCCCGATTTTGTCGCACTGCCGAATTCGATTCCATTGTTTTGAATGAGACAATGCACACGGCGTGCGATGCGATATTATCGCACGACAACATTCGATTCTCCATTCACATTCAATTGAGAATCGAATGTTGTCGTGCGACAAAATCGCACGCCGTGTGCATTGGCCTTTAGACTTTACACAACCATGCATAACCTCTGAGGTAGACAGCAGTTCTTCAACTGCAGATGACATAATCGTTAGCCTCGTAGCATAATTGCCTAAGTCATGCTTCACTTGTGGTCAGCCGAGCCATCTTTGTATGTAGTGTCAAACAGGCACGCGGGAAGGTATTTTGACTGGGGGTGCTGAGGTGCTGTCTATATACGCTACAGGGAAAAATTGCCAGGGGAAACGCGCAAAAATTGCCAGGGGAAAAAGTATAACGATTTCTCTCCCTCCCTCCCTCCCTCCCTCTCGCTGATTGCTCGTTCGCTCACACGCACACAGTGGCATAACGACGGGCCCCAATGCACGGGCAATAATAGTTAAGCACGCACGCACCCGCACACTACAAAGACGTAACGTTAAATATTTTACCAACAATGTGTTGGAATTTACAGTAATTTCCACTCAGCTCACAGTGTCCCACAATGTCCACAAACATGATGTTGACCATTATTACAGACAGCACTCCATGTCGATTGTTATTGCCTCTTAACGGAAGCCCTTCGCTGCCGAAGAATCGGATGGATCTGAATATCAGTTCTAATACGTTTCTGGCCGTCTGTTGCTCTTTCTCAACAACGTCCGACAGTAGAGCATTAATGGGAGTGTTGTTAAGCTCAGCATCTTCTTCCAACTCCACTTCAATTGTTCTGGCTGATTTAGCATTTTTGCTAAAGAACTCAGAGATTCCCTAGCAAGATATGACCATGTGATCACTAACATTAAAACGAACACATTTTTACATTTATTACAAAAAACACATTTATTTGTATTCCCAAAAGCAACAATAGTTATTATATTGTTTTAAATTATTGTTTGAATAATATTTTTATTTTTTAAATTCAGGCAGGAGGAGCTCCTTCTGCCTGCCGCTAGGGGGTGCTGCAGCACCCTCAGCACCCCCCTTCCCGCGTCCCTGGTGTCAAACATGCCTCTGTCAAAGAGATGACTTGGGCAGATAGTGATGTTGGAATGTAACAAGCATTCTGATAGGCTGATGGCATAGAGCAGCGGTTCCCAACCTTTTAGGACTCACGGCCCACTTTACAGATATGTCCAGTATTCGCGGCCCACTCAGCAGCGCGAAGCGCGCGCGACTTTTTTTCGCGTGCACGCGCACGAGCGCTCAAAACAATGACGTAATTTGACCAAAAACTAGAGGGAGCATGGCAAAAAAAATAAAAATAAATAGCGGTTAAACCATTAAAGCCGAGTGGCGATGTTTTATATAGCAGGTGATCAAATACCAAGATCGTAAATGTTGTATGTGTTCAATATTTACGACCAAACATCCTTATGTGTGTGGGCAACTCCCGACTCCCGACTAGGGTTGCCAGATGGGCTCGTTTTTTTTGGGTGGAATTAGCGGTTTTAGACTGTGGTTAGGGTGGAAAATGTCGATCCCATCTGGCAACCCTGTTTGCGAGTCCGGGATGGAATGTAGCCAATCAAGAAGTGAGCTGACTTCTTCTTTTCGGATGGAAATATCGGCGCACACCACACACAATACGATCAAGGCTGTTCAATCCAAGATTTTTTATCTTTTTAAAATTAAAACGTTTTTGTAACACAGGTTGGGAACCTGGCATAGAGGCAATAACGCACAGTGAATCAGCAGTGTTAGGAGAGTAAGGTTAGGCAGATATCTACATTTGGCCAAAATATGACTTAGGCAATTATGCTAGGAGGCTAAATGTACAGTCACTGAGGTGGTGTCTTATTGTAGGCATCTCATTCACCTGATGACACATTATTGTCACTATCTAGTTTATAGACCTACGATATCTAAATAATAGGCCTGATAATCATGACAAAATATAATCTAAGACAAATATCCCCCTTGCTTATCCAAATGGCTGACTAACTTCAAGAAATTCTCTTTGAACCATTTGTGTCTTTTGGATTTTGACATTTGATACAACTGATTGTTTTTAAGTCTTTTGTTTTGTTTTGTTTTGTTTTTGTTTGTTTGAATCACTGTTTGAACTTGATCTGTTGCTTGTTTTTTAATTATGCTTTGTAAGGTGTCCTTGAGTGCTTTGAAAGGCGGCCATGAATAAAATGCATTATTATTATTATTATAATTATATGAGAAACCAATATCATCTTCGGTTATAATAATATAATAATAATATATATCATATTATGACATCAGGGACGTCATTTGCACATTTAAAAAAATAAACACTTTGAATATCGTGCAAAAGTTCATTTATTTCAGTAATTCAACTTAAAGGGTTAAACTTAGATATTATATAGACTTATTACATGCAAAGCGAGATATTTAAAGCCTTTATTTGTTATAAATGTGATGATTATGGCTTACAGCTTATGAAAACCCCAAATTAAATATCTCAGAATGTTTAATATTACATGAAATCAACAAGAAAAGGTTTTTAAATACAGAAATGTCAGCCCTCTGAAAAGTATAATCATGCATATGTACAATGCAATGAGTCTATATAATATTTAAGTTTAACCCTTTAAGTTGAATTACTGAAATCAATGAACTTTTGCACAATATTCAAATTTTTGGAGTTGCACCTGTACACTTTATACTACAGAAACCTGCCCATTCATATATAGTATAATTCATTTCCAATAGCGCCCACACTCCAGTCAGTAGGTGGCAGTGACGAAGCGCTTTTGTTTAAAGGGAAATGTTCAACTTCAAAGAAAAAGAAAAGCCCAAGAGACTCTGCTGCACTGAACCAGCAGAGACAAGGAAGTTGACAGCTCTCTCCGACTCTCTCTAACATCGACTGGTAAGTTACTGTATGATAACTGTGCGATCACTGTAAATAACGCTCTTCATACTGCTGCGATGTTGCGTGTGGTGTGTGTTGTCCTTTTGGTACAACATTTAGCAGAAGTTTGGAGGAGTTACCGCTGGAGTAAGTGTGGGTGAAGTTGCAACAATGTTTGATTTGGCAAAGCGAGAAGGAGAGAGAGAGAGAGACATAGAGAGAGAGAGACAGAGAGAGAGAGAGACAGAGAGAGAGAGAGAGACAGACAGAGAGGGAGAGAGAGAGAGACACAGACACAGAGACACAGAGAGAGAGAGAGAGAGAGAGTAGAGAGAGAGGGAGAGAGAGACAGAGAGACAGAGAGAGAGTAGAGAGAGAGGGATAGAGAGACACAGAGAGAGAGAGAGAGAGAGTAGAGAGAGAGACAGAGAGAGAGAGAGACAGAGAGACAGAGAGAGAGACAGAGAGAGAGAGAGAGAGAGAGAGAGAGAGAGAGAGAGAGACAGAGACAGAGACAGAGACAGAGACAGAGACAGAGAGACAGAGAGAGAGAGAGAGCGCTTGAGATGAAGCCCCTCTTTTGACACAATAATAATAATAATAATAATAATAATAATAATAATGCATTTTATTTATGGGCGCCTTTCAAGGCTCCCAAGGACACCTTACAAGACAGTTTAAAAGCACATATCAAAACATTAAAATCAACAAAGCAAAATGAGATAAAAACAGCAAAATCAGAATATAACAACAAACTAAATACAGGAGATCAAACCAAGTAAGTTGTGAAAAGTGACCAATGACCACAAGTGACAGGTCACAGTTTCCAACCATACACTTTTTTCCAACAGTTGTTTTGGAAACACTAACCTTTCTTCCTTTTCTTGTTGTAGTTTGTTTCTTTTGTAAGTTTCTTTTTTTAAATACGCTATTGTTGGTATTGTCATTTTTACAAATCAATGCTTAATTCGTGCTCCTTTATTAATTGATTGTTGTGATGTTTTATGGTTGTTAGCAACAGTTGGCTATTGTTGACTTCTGTTGGATTTCTTGGTGCAATAGGCACAACTCTCACGTTGCTTGCCCTGGCTGGGACCTTGAGATTTGTCACAATATAGACTAAACAGCTATGCCTATATCTAGATGTAAACAAAACAAGGGTGGTCGTCTGTCCGACTCAAAGGTCAACAGAGAGAGGTTCTTCAACCGGCGGTTCCCATGAAGGTCGAAGGTCATCAGGGGGTAGTAGCCTATCTTCCTACAAACAAAGCATCATGAACTGGCACTTTAGACTCTAGGCTAGGGTGACAGACAACACAACAGTCACAGTATTCTTTACCTTGCAGTTTAAAACTTGTGGGAAAAACATTTCTATATCTCAAAGGAACAAGCAGAACACTTTGTTGCAGTGGCATACTTAATCTCTCTCTATCAATGGCTGTCTACACCTTTTAAGGCAGTGTCAGAATGCACACGGTCAAGAGAGAGCAGCTGCAAACGGCGGGGTCACTGTTCCTCTCCTACGCTGACACACAGAGAGACACAGAGAGACACAGAGAGACACAGGCAGAGGCACAGGCAGAGACAGAGACACACAGACAGAGACACAGACAGAGGCAGAGACACAGACACAGACACACAGAGAGGCAGAGACATAGACATAGACACAGACAGACAGAGAGAGAGAGAGAGGCACAGGCAGGGACAGACAGAGACAGACACAGAGAGACAAAGACAGAGACAGAGACACACAGACAGAGACACAGACAGAGGCAGAGACACAGACACACAGGGAAAGAGACACAGAGACGCGGAGAGAGAGACAGACAGACACACAGACAGAGACAGACACACAGTCAGAGACACACAGACACACACAGACACACACAGACAGACACACACAGACACACACACACACACACACACACACACACACACACACACACACACACACACACACACACACACACACACACACACAGACACAGACACAGACACAGATAAAAACACAGACACACAGAACAGAGCAGGGCAGGTGTGTTAACTAACCCCTCCATTCTGTGAATGAGCTAGCATACAGGAGCTAGCATACAGGAGCTAGCATACAGTAGCAGCATGCAGTGAACTGCCTTGACAGCATCTAGGCTTACTATTATGACTTGTTAAAAGCAGTGTTCTCTGTCCCCTTTTCTGACTTTTGAATGTGCGGTAGGAATTAACGGAGGTTTGTATTACATGTTGATAAGCACTTTGTTCAGTTTGTTATTGTGTGTAAATATCAGAGCCTTCTGATGTTGCGGTATCGCTAGGAGGCTATTTTGGTGATGTGGGGGGGGGGGGGGGGGGGGGGGCGGGTGGGTGTTTACATTCCTCCTCCATACAGTCCCGGGGTCTATAGGGTTGAATAATGATTATCCTTTTTGTTAATGATCTCTCATCAGAGGCACCGCAGATAAGACAAGACTATTTCACGAGCTGCACCCCGCCTCTGGAACTCTCTCCCTCAACCACTCAGAGACTCACCCTCACTCTCCACTTTTAAATCCCACCTCAAACCCTACCTGTTCTCCCATGTAAAACCAACCTGTATCTCCCCTAACCCTGCCACCCTCCTCCCCCCCTGGACATTGCTGTGTTAATTGTTCCCTGTGCCTGTTGGTTAACTCTGTGTTCTATGTGCTCATGTTATCTGTTGCTTGTTGTTTCTGTGTTTTCTGTTTCCCCCATATTGTCAGCTTCTTTGAGCCCCGGAAAAGCGCTATATAAATACAATGAATTATTATTATTATTATTATTATTATTATTATTATTATTATTAGATAAGGAGCTGCTCACCTGTGCAGTCTCACTCCAGTCCGTATACAGTGGGGAAAATAAGTATTGGAAGTGAACACATCAACATTTTTTTATTCAACATATTTCCGTTGCAGCTATTCACATGAGATTTAGACCGGACATTGGTATCAACTCAATAAAACTACACAAAGAAAGAAATTGTAACACTCCAACCCTTAAAAAAAAGAGTTATGTGCAATAAAGGGGACACAGGGAAGAAGTATTGAACACGCTGACTGAAATGTGTTTAAGACTTGGTGGAGAAGCCTTCGTTACCAATGACAGCTTCAAAACGCTTCCTGTTAAATAGAAAAAACCTAATCTCTCACAGTGATGAGGTTTCTGGCCCATTCTTCAACACACACACAGTCTTTAAATCTTGGAAGATTTGGTGCGGCCCCTCTGGTGAATCTTGATCTTCAGTTGTTCTATTGGATTTAAGTCTGGTGATTGACTAGGCCAGTCCAACACCTTTATCTTTTTCCTCTTGAACCAATTGAGAGTCTCCTTTGCCGTTATGTTTTGGATCGTTGTCCTGCTGGAAAATCCAACCCGCATCTCATCCTCATCATCCTGGTGGATGGCAACAGATTCTTCTCAAGAATTTCCCGGCGGTACATGGCTGCATTCATCTTCCCTTGGATAATTTGGACACCACCAGCACCATGTGAAGAGAAACAGCCCCATACCATGACGCTTCCACCTCCGAACTTCACTGTAGGTATGGTATCTTAAGAATCATATACAAAGCCATTTCTCTTCCAAACATCGCATCGTATTGTTGCCGAAAAGTTAGATTTTTGTCTCGTCTGACCAGACTACATTCTCCCAGTAATCTTCAGGCTTCTCCAAATATCCTTAGCAAACATCAAACAAGCTTCAACATGCCTTGTCTTCAGTAATTGTCTTCACGGGTGGTCGTGAATGGAAACCGTGGCGGTGGAGTGCATTGCCTATTGTTTTCTTTGTGACAACTTCCAGGTCTTTCTGGAGCTCTGCTCGAGTGGTCCTGGGCTCTTGGGCTGCTCTTCTGACTGCCCGGTCAGAAATCTTGCGAGGAGCTCCTGTGTGTGGCCGGTTGATGGTCGAGTGATGTACCTTCCACTTGTGGATAACGGCCCCAATGGTGCTTATAGGAACATTAAGGAGTTGAGAAATCCGTCGGTAACCAGTGCCATTGCTATGCTGCTCAACAATGTTGTTCTGAAGAGTCTTGGGACTCTGCTCTTTGTCTCTACCCATCATGAGATGTTTCCTGCAGGAAAGCTTGGTGACAAACGATTTGTTTACTTGCATTCAGAGGTGGGAAACCCTTTTTCAAAGAGTGGAGAGAGTACTTACCCACCAACATGCGCTAGCTAACCCAGCAGATGCTAATTAGCACAGGTAGGAGAACTCATTAGTGGCTGGTTGTGTGTTTTCTTACTGTGTTCAATACTTCTTTCCTGTATCATTCCACTTTATTGCACATCGCTTTTATGCAATTTTATAGATTGTAATGTTATAATTTCTTTAGCTGTGTAGTTTTATTGAGTTTAATATCAATGTCTGGTCTAAATTTCGTGTGAAAAGCTGAACATTGCGGATGTGTTTAATACTTATTTCCCCCGCTGTATGGTAGCTTTAATAACCCCATGACTCAGACTTACCGATGATAATAACTCTCTAATGAGTCTGTTTTAATAGTAAAAGTACTTGGTGTTCACTGCAAACAAGCAGAACGCCGAGCTACATGATACTGCATTATTATGCCTTGCTTTGTGAACTTAATCCCTTCGGAAAAGCCCTAAAGGGAGAGCATTATTGCCAGGCTATTTGCACAGTGCATCACTAGTTTCCTGTGCCATTTAGAGACGCTTACCGTCTTATCAGAGACGGCGGTGATAGTGGATGGCTTTGTAAGAGCTAATGACCCCTCCCTAATCATAAACAGAGGGCGGGAGGGAGAGACTTCCTTTCTGCACAGAAACAGTCTCAAAGGTTGAAAGCCTTTTATAGGGGTCGCACTACTACCGTGGGTGGTGATGGTGATAACTCACTCGTCACTCACTGGCAGTCAGCTCCAGACGGAGGGAGACTGGGGTGGATGTTATTAGATTGTTCGATTATTCAGTCTTTAGCAATTTTAGGCCAACCTTTCCTTTTTTTATTTTTATTTTTTTTATTTTTTTTAACGTATTTTTTTCTGAGTGGGCACTGGTCCCACTCATATATTTCATTTTATTGCACAGGCATAGTGAAGACAGACAGGAAAGTAAGGAGAAGAAGGGAGAGAGAGCATGGCATGGGCCGGATTCTAACCCATGCCGACATGGGCATATGTGTGCACTGTAGACCGTGGTGCTCGACCACTGGACCACCCCATGCCGTGGTGCTCGACCACTGGACCACCCCAGGCCATGGTGCTAGACCACCGGACCACCCCAGGCCATGGTGCTAGACCACTGGACCACCCCAGGCCATGGTGCTAGACCACTGGACCACCCCAGGCCATGGTGCTAGACCACTGGACCACCCCAGGCCATGGTGCTAGACCACTGGACCACCCCAGGCCATGGTGCTAGACCACTGGACCACCCCAGGCCATGGTGCTAGACCACTGGACCACCCCAGGCCATGGTGCTAGACCACCGGACCACCCCAGGCCATGGTGCTAGACCACTGGACCACCCCAGGCCATGGTGCTAGACCACTGGACCACCCCAGGCCTCAAGGCCAGCCTTCCATTTTTAAGCAAAATTCTTGAAAAACATTCTTGTTCAAACGGTTAAATGATTTCCTTCATGTCATTCCTTTTTTATCTACCTGTGACCAATTGTAATCTGTCTTCCGTGCCCGTCATAGCACTGAGACGGCCCTAGTCAAGGTTGTTAAATGACCTTAACGTTAACGCTGACGCCAAAAGGGCAATTTCAAGGTAACAGAATGTTACTGGGACTCGACTTTCACTTTAAAAGGTATGCCAAACAAATCCATTTGATGGCTGTATGCACAAGGACTACTCCTAACACTTCCCACTGAACATGGGGGGGAAATACATATTTACATCAGTGCAGATCAGTACAAGACTACAATAGGCTACACTTTTGCCACCAAAAAACTGAATTTAGGCCTAAAAAACTCAAATCCATGTAGGCCTATGTCACGGGCAGACACACAGAGACCAATCTGCTCCTTGTTTGCCCCAGAGATGCAAAATGGAAACGTTCTTTATTGTCTAAACCCGTTGAAAGAAGGATAACCACATGCAATTTACATGTTTGGCATTTAGCAGACGCCTTATTCCAAAGCGACTTATAATCAATACATTTGACTAAGCAAGTGAATCATCAATCCACCAGGCGTAGCAGGAAGAGTATTCTAGCTCAGGCCAGGGGCCATTGGCAGTCTCTGTGATAGAAGAAAAAATACAGCAAAGAAAGTGGCTGGAAATGTGTTGATCTGGTTTTACTACAAAGCATTAAGTTAAGTGAAAATCCAGTACATGTAATGCTGTTTCTGCACCATCTCTCGTGTGAAGAACAGTGGTAGAAGCATGAAGTTATGGGTATGTTTGTCACTGGCAGGGACTGGGGAGTCTGTCAGGATCAACAGGCAGCGTGTTGAAAAAACACACGATTCTCTGGGGAATACAATTAAAAACCAAATATTCAGATTAAATGTCATTGTCATTGGTAGAGTACAAAGACAACAAAACACATTCGGCATCTAGCCAGAGTGCAATAGTGCAAAAGTCATAAAAGTGTGGATCGATACAGTGTGATATGTACAGGAAAGGTTGAGATATGTACAGTAAGATATATGCAGTATGATATCTACAGAGCAAGGGCAATGATTATCAATACTATGTGTAGGCTACAGTGTGTGAAACAGCAGTGGGCAAACGCTGAGGTAAAGTCCTGAGTGGTAGCCTATAGGAGGCGGGTGTGCAATGTTCATCGTGTTGGGGGGTGTAGGGGGCTGGGTGGGTGGGGGAGGATATGCCTGGGGGCCAGAGGGCAAGGCTACCACTGAGATCTTGAGTTCAGCAGCCTGACAGCTGCAGGGGGGGGGGTCATCCCTTTGTTCCCACAACCCAATGGTCCCACATTTCTAATATTTCATAGGTGGGCTAGGGATAGTGTGAGGGTTAGGGTCAGTGTTAAGGGATAGGGTAAGGGTTAGCTCCAAACGACGCAGAGCAAAGCGAACTTTATCCTAAACTCTGTTTCAAGTGAAGCAAATGTTCTAGTGAGAACACACCCTCAGTCTCCTCAGGAAGTATAGCTGCTGCTGCTCCTTTCTGACCATGGTGGAGGAGGTGAGGGTCCAGGGGGGGTCCTCTGAGATGTGGACACCCAGGAAATATCCCAGAGTCCCCCACAAAACAAGGAATCCAAAACCGTTTAAATGCAAACGATCAGAGTTTAAAATCACTTATTAACTCAACTAAACCAATATCAGTATCATATATATTTGGTAGGTCTACTGTACCTATACTTCTAATTTTTGTAAAGTTTAATTATCTTCACTCCTGGCAGAGACATTTGGAAATATCTTAGCGCAGCATACCGTATGAGAACTATAAAAATGACATGTACACAACATGTTTATAATCCAATGACACGTCTAATCGTGCGACAAAGCCCAATGATTGAATTGAATTGAATTGAATTGAATATAACTTTATTGTCCACCAAGGTGGAAAATTGTCTTCGGCTCACCAAACAGAACAATCAACACAAGAAGCCAGAAGGCAACCAGCACGACACAAAACACAAACAGGCACAGACAGGGTTAGACATTAGAAACATCAAAACAGTTCATGTCTGTGGCTCACGAACACATTTCATTTCATCTTTTCATTTCAGTTTAGAAACTGCTACAAAAAAAGAAAGGGCTACAAATCATTACCAATAAACTTGCTAAAAAGTTATTTCCGTTTATTTCATTCATTTCGATCAGTGGTTCGTTCTTCCATTCTTGGTACTGTATGATTGATTGTAATCTGCAGGATTAGCCATGCCAGTAACCCTGATTTATTGAAGGAAACAGAAGGAGCAGCGTATTACAGTTAGCGCTCTCTAATCTCTTTAGAACCTGCGCTGGACAGATCTCCCATCTCTCCTTGCTGGCCCTAATCCCGCTTCACGGGGCCGTCCCATGACTTCACACGGTGGCGGACTCAGGCTGTTTGAAGGGCAGGGGGGGCGAAAAGAAAAAAAGGGCACCTACTGCACAACATGGGACCCCATCAGTGCACATGGTCATGTTTAGACCATTGGAAGGGCAGCCAATAGGGCACATCCTCTAATTTTGCCACTCAAAAGGGCATTTTCGCCACTCAAAAGGGCACTTTAGTGCGACGTTTTTCAACTGTGGGGGCACATGGTCAAGTTTAGACCATTGGAGGGGCACCAATAGGGCACATCCTCTCATTTTCGCCACTCAAAAGGGCATTTTCGCCACTCAAAAGGGCACTTAAGCGAGACAGTTTTCAACCATGGGGGCACCAGGAGGGGTGTCCGCCAATGTCTTCACACAGTTATTGGATGTATTTATGATATTGTTTATCGGTGTTAGTGTTCCCCCGGGGAGGGGTCGGCGAGAGGGACTTCCTCTCGGTTTAGTGTGGCCTGTCAACACCCCCCCCCCCCCGCGCCCCTCTTACCCTCATCCCCTTTCTGACAACCAAGGAGGTTGGCAAGGCTATTCTGGGTGCCAGGAGGATTACGTGAGACAGTCAAGATATACTATGTGCTAGCAGGAAGCTGTGTACAAGCAGCGCGCTGCTCTAGCCAGCTAGCTTCACGCTTCAGCAGACTGTTTGAAAGGTGTTAGGCCTGTATTTTATTTCCTACTTCAGACTGTCAAGTGACATTTGGAGCTTTGGAATCAGTTCCCAACAATTTGAGAACACTCCTTCTCGGAGTGCGGAGTACAGAGTTCTCTATCAGCCTGTTGGGCTTCTGTGAGTGGCCATATAATCTGCTGCTATCTGTTCCTGTAGCAGTTTTTTCCCTGAAGTCAGCGGTCTGGTGGGCAGGAGGGTATCAGGGCATCGCTGAAAGACTTATTAGAAACCAGTTCCGGCAGGCTCAGACTGTAGACATAGCGGACTTCTCCTTTGGTTGACGGCTTTATTTAATAGGTTCCACTTCCTGGCTGCTGGTAGTCACTCAGAAAGAGTGAGTAATCACATGTTGTATGTTTCCAAGGTTTCTTTTGGATTTAATTCCTACAAGCACCTCTAGGTTACTGTATTTGACAACTGTGCTATATATTATAACACAGTACACACAGTACAATACAAGTATCAAGTACCGGTAAGTTGCACATCATTATTTTGAAGGACCAGATGAATAGTTGAACTTAACATTAACCAGCCGTGAGGGGTCATTTGAGTAAAAAAAAGTTAAATCTTTGCACTCGATCAAATTTCTGGACCCTCCTTTCATGACTTCTCCTAACTATGTGAGTTCTACCACCCAGTATCCTTACATTTTCTAAATCACACCAGGATAAGCTAGTATGAAGCTATTTTGCAGTTTTTCTGTGTAGGAAGTAGGGCTGCAACGATTAGTCGACATAATCGACGACGTCGATCATAAAAACTCGTCGACGTGGAATTTTAGTGTCGACGCATCGCATAAATAATTATTATTTTTTTTTATTTATTTTTTTAAACGGGAGCCATGCAAGAATCAGCTGGGTAGCTAACGTTGTTAGCCAACTGGCTAACGTTATATTGTTAGGGTCATAATGTTTATGTTAGCTTTACTGTTACATGTTGGAAAACAACGTCTCATGGACAGGGCTGTACATGCTATGAGCGTTTGTGCTATTAATTTATTTGCCCTGTGGCACGCGTGTGACAGACAGAGGCGCTTGTATGTAACGTTACGTAGCAGGGGTTTTCCATGTTGAAGCCAGGAGAACGCGAGATGAAATGAAGTGAGGGGTGGTCGCTATTAAAATACCAGGTAGTCATGGTGGATGATCATGAATGATGCTTGATAAGTGAATGCTATTTCAATTATGTTGAGTCCACCAGCGAGCTGTCTGTAAGATAAACAGCGCCAAGCGTAGCCTACTAACGTGAGCTGTCTGTAGTCTAGCCAGCAATGCTAGCTAGCCAATCAACTAGCTCTGTGAGCAGCTGTAGCTTGGCGTAACGTTAGGTTAGATAGCTAGTTAAGCCTGATTTATGCTTCTGCGTCGCCATTTACGCGCAGCGAAAAGCCACACGACTAATCGGAAAAATAATCGACAGATTAGTCGACTACCAAAATAATCGTTAGTTGCAGCCCTAGTAGGAAGCCAGCTAACTAGTGGTCGTTGTGTGTAAATAGCAGGTGTAAATTTGACCCCAGAGGCGGCTCTTATAGTAGTTAAAAAAGCCACGGCTGTTCTAGTGTTAAGAAAGAGAAAGATACACTTGAGCTGGCTAGACCTGGCGGCTCAAAGGAAGGTTGATATCCCAGAAGGCTTTCTGCCAATGACCAAGTGGGTTAATCCAGTAGTATCCTATACCTTTATAGCCGTGTGGGCCAGGAGAACTAGAACATGAATGAAGTATGGCTGGTAAGTCATTTAGATGCAGCTTTGTATTCAGGATATCTGATTTGAAACAGCACCTGACCCCCAGAGTAAGATGAGATGTCATTAGACACAAAAGGAAGGAAGGCAATTGTGTCCTCACCAGGACAGGTGGTCATGGCAACCCCAAACAGTGCTATTGCACTTAGCGAGGTGAGTTTAGCTGAGTTAGCAGGCTTGGATGAGGCAGCATTATTGGACCAGACTGCTGACTTTCTCACAGGAGGCCGAGCCTGAACATGTTGTTTTGTTTTTGTAGAGTTTTTTATTATTATTTTAACTGTGGGTAATGTTGACTCATATCACAAGGTTTGTTTCCATGTGTTGTTAGTACTTCTCAACCCTGGAGGGTGTATTCTACAAAGCAGAATAACAGAGATGTGTTAGCAAAGCGAGCTGTGGTTAATATCTGGTACGAGTCTGTTTACCAAACTTTGTTTGTTAACTTGTCCATCCCGCCTCAGGATACAGTTATTTTTCCCCTGAGTGGGGCAGTCCCACTCATATTTTTCGTTTTTATTGTGATAGAGACAGTAGAGGTTTGACAGGAAGGATGGGTGAGAGAGAGAGAGGAGGGATGACATGCAGGATATGTCCACAGACGGAATCGACCCGGGAACCCTGCGGTTAAGTGGTCGACGCCACCTAAGCGCCTCAGGACAGTCAACCCATGTTAGTTTTATCTAAGTCTGCGTCTCAACCTTTTCTCTCTCTGTTGTTTTTTTTTCTTTTAGGTTGCGAGCGGCGAGTTCAGAGTTGACGATCACGTGAACTTTCACCTCTTCACCCCAGGCTGACCTGACCGATGGCTCCTCGCAAGATGAGAAGACCGTTTTCTTGACAGTGGGAGGGGCTCGTACCCCAGCAATAGCAATAGCCCCCCTGGACGTTACCGTAGCAACCCAGTTTGCCCCCCTGCTACCTCATCCTTGACCCCTCCTCCTCCTCCTCCTCCTCCTCTTACCTCACCCCCCCCATTAGAGCCTGTCCCCCTACAACCCCCCTCTCTTACTGTCACCGTTACTACCTCACCCCCCCCCCCAAATCACCCCTCAGCCTCCCCCCTTTACCTCACCTGTCAGAACCTCGCTCCAACCTCATCTCACCCCCGTCATACCCCCCTAACCCCCCCCCCCCACCCAGTTTGTCCCTCAACCACCTACTCCAACGTGTCAGTTTTACTACCCAGTGGAAGCCGGGAGGACTCAGAACCCCGTGACTTTTCATCACCTTCCTTCTCTTCCCCCCCCCCCCCCCCCGGCTGTGTGCTGTCTGTCTGGGGGGGCGATGACGCTGCTACACAGCCTGGTTGTGTGTCCCTGTGGAGCATCCCCCCTGTGATGTCAGAGGTTGGAGGTGAGGGTCAGGTGGTCCAAAGCGCGGTTCCCAGGTTTACGATCGGCAGCGAGGATGAAGACCTCCCAAACCTCGAAGACGACGCAGACATGAAGAACGACGATGAGGTGTTCCTAGGAGAGGAGGAGGAGGAGGAGGAAGAAGAAGATGAGGAAGAAGATGAGGAGTATTACTCTGTAAGGGCTACATGGTGATGGAGACAAAGAGAGATTGGGATTTGATGTGACACAGTCTGATCATTTGGTCCTCATGTCGGGATCTGATGTAATGATCTGACTTTTCTTTCAAAAGATGTGAACACATTTCCGCGTTGTTGAAAATCGATGACACGTCGCTAGTCAACTAACACAGCTTGTTTTGTGAGCCAGCTTACAATGTAAAGTAGTGTTCTAGTTAACTAGGTAGCAGTGGGGATTACTCACAGAATCCATTGCGTTGTTGCAGTATTTTGGCTCGACTAGCGAGCGTTGAAACGTAGTTCCGTGTTTCAAAAGGAAAATCCGAACATTTTGATTGGTTACCGACGTGCGGACCAAATGATCAGACTGTGTCACATGTTACTTCCTGTATTTATCCGTTTAGGGTCCAGGGGGGTGGGGCTAATTCAGGGGCTAATTTGGGATTTCGTGAGCTTAGAATTATAAGGTTCTAACTCCGTTTAGGGTAGTTCAGAG
>NC_137679.1:3302739-3315239 GCF_963989245.1 Nansenia antarctica | reverse complement strand
GTTACCATTTTACTTATCTGTTTTTTTCAATGGCAGTAAACAGTAGATATAACCTCAGCTCTCTGAGGTTCTCCACCAAATGTCAGATCTGAATTTGGTAAAACTGCATTCTGTTACGATGCTCCTTCAACTTGGAATGTACTTCAGAAACAGTTGAAACATAGCATGTTCATCCCACTCTCTGGTTTTAACCTGTGTGTTACAGAGACTTTGAATCATACATGCAAATGTGCTTATAGGTTATTTTTCTATAGCCCGTGTCTGCTCACCGTTTCTGTTGCTTGTTTGTTGTCATTTTATGTTGTATATTGTATGTTTTTATACTGTATGTGGTGTCTCTCTTTTAAACTACGTGCTGCTTTTCTTGGCCAGGGCTCATTTGAAAAAGAGGCTACTGTCTCAATATGACTACCCTGGTTAAATAAAGGATTCATAATAATAATAATAATAATAATAATTATAATCAAAACACTGTATATGTATATAAATGCAGGTATACACACTGTATGTGTACACACACTACACCCATGCAGACATGCTACTCTAATACCTCTTACTCAGCGTCACATGTATCTGACTCACACACTTGCCAGTGTCCTCCTGTATATATCATACTACTGTCTGTCTGACTTTTCATGGTAAGTTAAGTTTTATTTATATATAACTTCAATTGCGAATTGTTACATTGCTAATTCTCCACGTGTGTGTGTGTGTTTATGGATGTATGGATGTATGCACGGGGGGTGTTTTCCTAGGTTTCCCATTGGACAAGGCAGTAGATTACGCCAAACTCAGGAATCCCCTTCTCATCAACGACCTGAACATGCAGTATTTCATTCAGGACAGGTATGATGATGATGACAGGACAGGTATGATGACGCTGAAGACACAGAAACACACGTACAGCACACGCACGCACACAGATCTCCCTGACATCTCGTCCATGTTCCTCTCAGGAGAGAGGTGTACCGGATCCTGCAGGAGGAGGGGATCGACCTGCCTCGTTATGGGGTGTTAAACCGCGACCCGGACAGACCTGAGGGTGAGAACCTTATATATATTTTTTTGATTTTCAACATTAGAACACAAGAATTAGACATTTTCCCCATCATATCAGTAACACAGAAAGAAAGAGAGAAAAATCAAAATCAAATCAAATAATAAACATCCAATAAAAATAAAAATAACTGACCGCCCCTCCCCCTGAACTAAAATACAAAAACAGTCATATTTAAGCCACAAAATACAAGAGAAAGACACTTATGAGTCCATTCAAGGTGGCTGTGACCATTGTAATGAATATTGGCCCTTCAGCAATAGCCGAGTTAATTCTCCAGGTAGGTAGTGGAGTACAGGAGACCACATTTGGGTAAAGGACCTCTCACTACCCCTCAGAACCACACCAATTCTTTCATGACGGAGGACCCTGAACATCTCCCTGTACCATAATGTAGCAGTAGGTGGCTATTTTCTGGCCAATAATAGTAATTTGTCACACAGTTTGAACTGTAAACGAGTTAGAGTTACCTCCTTTGAGTAGAGGCCAAGGCTGTAAAGGCCTGGGTCTCTCTTAATCTTTACCCCAAAGATGCCGCTCAGCTCCTGGGAAGAGGGTGAGAATCTTAACAGCCTCTCAACGTTTAACTGTGTCTTATGAATACTTAACTGGAGGATTAAGGTTAGCTCTGCTACATACAGTAGTAGGGCTTTATTCAGGAGGATGCGTAGATAAATAATGTTCAGATAGAATTGTGTCATGAAGAATTATACCCTTCATATTCTATCCCATTCTATCCCTCTATAGGAAATAATCATGTCTGCTTTTATTATTTCCATTTACTATGCTTTAACTTTCTGAGGTTTCACAGAATAAGACTCCTGGGAATTATTATTGTCTCTGATTGGCTGTGTGATCTGTCTGTCTGTCTGTCTGTCTGTCTGTGTCTGTCTGTGTCTGTCTCTGTCTGTCTCTGTCTGTCTCTGTCTGTCTGTCTGTCTGTCTGTCTGTCTCTGTCTGTCTGTCTCTGTCTGTCAGTCTGTCTGTCTAACTATCTATTTGTCTATGTTATCTATCTTATCTATCCCTAATCTGTCAGAGTGTAACTTGGTGGAGGGGGAGGACCATGTGGAGGTGAACGGGGAGGTGTTCCCTAAGCCCTTCGTGGAGAAGCCTGTGTGTGCCGAGGACCACAACGTCTACATCTACTACCCCACCTCCGCTGGGGGGGGCAGCCAGAGACTCTTCAGAAAGGTACTACTACCCTGGGGGGGGCAGAGACTCTTCAGAAAGGTACTACTAGCAGGTAGACAGGTAGACAGGTAGACAGGTAGACAGGCAGACAGGTAGACAGGTAGACAGGTAGACAGGGCAGATAGGGTAGTGGACTGGCTAGTGAACCCAAAGGCAGAACACAGAGAGAGAGAGGCAGATGATGGTAAAACCAAAAGATGGGTGTATTTATTGAAGGAACAAGGGGGGGGGGGTGGTAAGCCAGGGAGGGAGTGGAGGAGGGGGGTCCAAGGCAGAGAGGGGGCTGAGCAGAGCTCCTATTGCAGGGCAGGCAGACAGTATGTGGTAGTATGTGGAAGGGACTACACACAATCTCTTACTTCAGAGAGAGCCTCAGCTACACAACCAACGCTACAGACTCTCTACCAGACGAGCTGAATAGCTTTGAACTTCGCTTTGAACTAAGGCCACACAAACCCTCTAGAGTCAGCCCACACCACAGACGACACAGCCAGCGCTCTGGTCACCGTCGAGGAAGACGTGCGTGAGGTATTCAAACGCATCAACATCCGCAAAGCGGCAGGGCCAGATGGAACACCAGGATGGGTGGTTAAAGCGAGCGCAGACCAGCTGGCTGGTGTCTTCACTACTGTATTCCACCTCTCCCTCTCCACGGGCATAGAGCCCTCCTGCTTCAAGTCATCCGTCATCATCCCAGTAGTGAAAAAGGACACGGTAACATGCCTAAACGACTGGCTCCCTGTTGCTTTCACCCCCAAGCTCATTAAGGTCCTGATGTGCAGAATGCTGCCTCCCACCCTGGACCCTCACCAATTTGCCTACCGGAATAACAGATCGACAGACGACGTCATCGCCACAGCTTTGCACTCAGCCCTCACCCAGCTTGACAGGAGAAACTCTTCTTGTGAGAATGTTGTTCATAGTTTTGGAGTTTTCCTGGATGCACAGTGTACAGGTTTTTTTTTACCTTTGCCTGCTTGCGAGCTTCTGTCATCATGTGAAGCGCATTGAGTCACATCTTGTGAGAAATGCGCTATACAAATAAAACTTGATTTGATTTGATTTGATAGACTACTTTCATCTTAGGCGGCTGAAAAAGTTTGGCTTGGGGCCTAAGATCCTTGGGGCCTTCTTCAAAGGCACAACCGAGAGCATCGTGACGGGTTGTATCTAGTGTTGTTCCGATACCGATACTAGTATCGGCATGGCCACCGATACGCACAAAAATGCTGGTATCGGTATCGGCGAGTACTTTACAAAAACGTATTTTATTTTATTTTATTTTATTTATTTTTTTACTTAAGTTTTACAAAGGTTTTGAGCAGTGCCAGACTAAGTGTTAGCAATAATTTTACATCGAGGTGAGTATGCGGCTCAAAAAACATGTTTTTTTGTTTAGTTTTTTCAAACGCCGTGGTATCGGATCGGTACTCGGTATCGGCAAGTACTGCACGGTCAGGTATCGGTATCGGTATCGGGATAAAAAAATGGTATCGGAAACAACACTAGTTGTATCACTGCCTGGTATGGGAACAGCACTGCCCCAAAACCACAAAACCCTGCAGAGGGTAGTACAGGCAGCTGAGACGATCAGCAGATGTGAGCTTCCCTCCGTCCAGGACACTAAACAGACTGACTTATATAGCTATGCCTTATTCCAAAGCGCTTTACAACGGCCTCTCATTCACCCGTTCACACACACATTCACACACCAATGGCGGCCAAGCTACCATGCAAGGCGCCGGCCGGCCCGCTCATTGGGAGCAATTTGGGGTTCAGTGTCTTGCCCGAGGACACCTCGACAGGTGGCCAGCCGGGGTTCGAACACCTACAGTGACCGGCGTGTCAGAAAGGCCCTCAGGATTATTAGGGGCCCCAAACACCCCAATCAGAAACTGTTCGAGCTTCTGCCGTCAGGGAAACGGCAGCGAAGCCAAGATGTCAAGCAGCCAGTTCCCCCAAGCAATCAGGCTCCTGGGGAAATGCACTGGGAGAAAAAATAAGACTGTCTCTAGCTGTCTCTACCCAACCACACGCACACAATCATATATGTTATGTGACTACCTGCACACTACCTGACTACTAGAACACTACCTGACTACTACTAGAACACTACCTGACTACTAGAACACTACCTGACTACTAGAACACTACCTGACTACTAGAATACTACCTGACTACTAGAACACTACCTGACTACTACTAGAACACTACCTGACTACTAGAACACTACCTGACTACTAGAACACTACCTGACTACTAGAACACTACCTGACTACTAGAACACTACCTGACTACTAGAACACTACCTGACCACTACTAGAACACTACCTGACTACTAGAACACTACCTGACTACTAGAACACTACCTGACTACTACTAGAACACTACCTGACTACTAGAACACTACCTGACTACTAGAACACTACCTGACTACTAGAACACTACCTGACTACTAGAACACTACCTGACTACTAGAACACTACCTGACTACTAGAACACTACCTGACTACTAGAACACTACCTAACTACTACTAGAACACTACCTGACTACTAGAACACTACCTGACTACTAGAACACTACCTGACTACTAGAACACTACCTGACTACTAGAACACTACCTGACTACTAGAACACTACCTGACTACTAGAACACTACCTGACTACTTGACTACTTGTACTGTGTCACTTTGCACAGCATTGTGCACTATTGATTCTACTGTAGTACGACTACCATCACTTTATTATTACTTACTTTACTTATTTTACTTTACTCTATTATTGTGATTTTGTATCTTGATGCGGCAATGCCAATCTTGAGGAACCTAAGCCAAGTACATTTAGATGTGTACTTGTAGTGGGATGTAATGAAACGTTAGCCTCGTAGCATAACTGCCTAAGTCATGCTTCACTTGTGGTCAGCCGAGCCATCTTTGTATGTAGTGTCAAAAATGCCTCTGATGTCAAAGAGATGACTTGGGCAGATAGTGATCTTGGAATGTAACAAGCATTCTGATAGGCTGATGTCATAGAGGCAATAATGCACAGTGAACCAGCAGTGTTAGGAGAGGAGAGTTAGGCAGATATCTACATTTGGCCAAAATATGACTTGAGGCTATGCTATGAGGCTAACGAAAAGCAATTCTGATTCTGACAGGGCAGGCATGCAATGCAGACAGACAGGGCCGGCAGGTGGGGCAGGTGGGGCAGGCATGCAGACATGCAGGCAGGCAGGCAGGCAGGAGTCAGGCTGGAGTACCTCAGGCACAGAGAGCCGGGGGTCAGCACACTGAGCAGACTGACAGAACAGTATTTAGCAGCGGCTGGCAGCAGCGTGACTTAACAGTGAAACCGGAAGCTCCGGTCTGGCAGAGGGGTGAAGTCAGGACCGGGGTATTTATGGCAGAGGGCTCCTGTTGGGGTGAAGGCAAACAGCTGGTAACCTGACCCCCACACACCTGACCCCCCCCCCCCCTCCTGTGATCAGAGAGAGAGAAGAGAGCTAGAGAGGGAGGGAGGGAGAGAGAGAGAGAAATACAGTGGGAGAGAGCGGGGCGGCGGAGAGGGAGAGAGGGAGGGAGAGAGGGAGGGAGAGAGAGAGGGAGAGAGAGGGAGAGAGAGAGGGAGGGAGAGAGGGAGAGAGACGGAGAGAGAGGGAGAGAGAGATAAGGAGAGAGAGAGCAAGGGGGAGATAATGGGAGAGAAGGAGAGAGAGAGAGCTAGAGAGACAGAGAGAGACAGACAGACAGACAGACAGACAGACAGACAGACAGACAGACAGACAGACAGACAACACACAGCCGGGGAGGAGGAGGGGACTGCAGGCTAACTGGAAGTGTAGGGGTGTGACAACTAACAATGTATTTATTTCATCATCTATATAAACAATATTTTATTATTTTTATTTTATTCTCTTCCTCCCCCCCTCTTCCTCCTCCTACTCTTCCTCCCCCCCTCTTCCTCCCCCCCTCTCCCTCCCCCCCTCTCCCTCCCCCCCTCTTCCTCCCCCCTCTTCCTATTCCTCTTCCTCCTCCCCTCTTCCTCTTCTTCCTCCTCCCCTCTTCCTCCCCCCCTCTTCCTCCTCCTCTTCTTCCTCCCCCCCTCTTCCTCCCCCCCTCTTCCTCCCCCCCTCTCCCTCCCCCCTCTTCCTCCTCACCTCTTCCTCCCCCCCCCCCCCTCCTCTCTGCTGTAGATAGGGAGTCGCAGCAGCGTGTACTCCCCAGAGAGCTGCGTCCGCAAGACTGGGTCCTACATCTACGAGGAGTTCATGCCCACGGACGGCACGGATGTGAAGGTACGGCTGGTTGTGAGAGTGTAGTCCCCTCCTCCTCCCCAGCTGTCTCTCTCTCTCTCTCTGTGTGTCTCTCTGTGTGTCTCTCTGTGTGTCTCTCTCTCTGTGTCTCTCTCTCTCTCTCTCTCTCTCTCTCTCTCTCTGTGTCGCTCTCTCTCTCTCTGTGTCTCTCTGAGTGTGTCTCTCTCTCTCTCTCTCTCTCTCTCTGTGTGTCTCTCTCTCTCTCTCTCTCTCTCTCTCTCTCTCTCTGTGTCTCTCTGTGTGTCCCTCTCTCTCTGTGAGAGTGTGTGTGTGTTTACGAGGTGTGTTTTTATGGTTCTTGTTTGGATTCATCTGTTTGTATACAAAGATTCAACAGGGTTACATTTAATAATCTGAATTTTTTAGGCCTTAAAAGTCTTAAAAAGTTCACAAGCTTGAGCTAGTGTGGGTCAGAGGCCTGAGGTAAAAGAGAAGTTCTGCTAGCGTGTCAGCGATCATCCATCTTAAAAATCTTGACTTTTGGAACTTCATGGGGAAAAGTGTAAGTTTAACACTACGTGGAGAAAAGCACGTTTAGTGTCTTGGTTGAAACCAGTGGAGGGGAAAATGTTTAAAGCCCGCTGCACCGTATGCCAGAACACCGTTAAACAAGGAACACTGGGGGGTAAAGGGTTTAGGATCTCATGGTCAGCCAGAGAAACACAAAACCCAAAGGGAAAAACCAACAATATCATAAAAAGCAGTACAAGTACAGACCCCATCCCGCCTGTCAGACTCTGGCCTCTCATCCCTGACACACATCCACTTGTCTAAGACGACAACAGAGACTTCGGACCCAAAGCTGTATGACAGCTGTTGACTTGTGGATGCAGACAGCTAATGGCTCAACCAGGGAGAAAGAAGCAGGCCTACATCATCATCTACCATGTTTGAAAGAGAGGAAGAGAGGAGGAGAGTGAGGAGAGTGAGGAGAGCAGTGATGACGACAGCTTGTAGGATAACTGTGCCGCGTCAAGGGTGAGCACAAAGAGGGGACAGAGCGTTTGAGGTGACGCCCTCCCCCCTGACCTGAGAGACTCTAGAACGCCCCCCCCCCTGACCTGAGAGACTCTGGAACGCCCTCCCCCCCCTGACCTGAGAGACTCTGGAACGCCCTCCCCCCCCTGACCTGAGAGACTCTGGAACGCCCTCCCCCCTGACCTGAGAGACTCTGGAACGCCCTCCCCCCTGACCTGAGACTCTGGAACGCCCTCCCCCCTGACCTGAGAGACTCTGGAACGCCCTCCCCCCCCCTGACCTGAGAGACTCTGGAACGCCCTCCCCCCTGACCTGAGAGACTCTGGAACGCCCTCCCCCCCCTGACCTGAGAGACTCTGGAACGCTCTCCTCCCCCCTGACCTGAGAGACTCTGGAACGCCCCCCCCCCCCCCCCCCCCCCCTGACCTGAGAGACTCTGGAACGCCCTCCCCCCCTGACCTGAGAGACTCTGGAACGCCCTCCCCCCTGACCTGAGAGACTCTGGAACGCCCTCCCCCCCCCTGACCTGAGAGACTCTGGAACGCCCTCCCCCCTGACCTGAGAGACTCTGGAACGCCCTCCCCCCCCTGACCTGAGAGACTCTGGAACGCTCTCCTCCCCCCTGACCTGAGAGACTCTGGAACGCCCCCCCCCCTGACCTGAGAGACTCTGGAACGCCCCCCCCCCCCTGACCTGAGAGACTCTGGAACGCCCTCCCCCCCCTGACCTGAGAGACTCTGGAACGCCCCCCCCCCCTGACCTGAGAGACTCTGGAACGCCCCCCCCCCCCCCCTCCCCCCTGACCTGAGAGACTCTGGAACGCCCTCCCCCCTGACCTGAGAGACTCTGGAACGCCCTCCCCCCCCCTGACCTGAGAGACTCTGGATCGCCCTCCCCCCTGACCTGAGAGACTCTGGAACGCCCTCCCCCCCCTGACCTGAGAGACTCTGGAACGCCCTCCCCCCTGACCTGAGAGACTCTGGAACGCCCTCCCCCCCCCTGACCTGAGAGACTCTGGATCGCCCTCCCCCCTGACCTGAGAGACTCTGGAACGCCCTCCCCCCCCTGACCTGAGAGCCTCTGGAACGCCCTCCCCCCTGACCTGAGAGACTCTGGAACGCCCTCCCCCCCCCTGACCTGAGAGACTCTGGATCGCCCTCCCCCCTGACCTGAGAGACTCTGGAACGCCCTCCCCCCCCTGACCTGAGAGACTCTGGAACGCCCTCCCCCCTGACCTGAGAGACTCTGGAACGCCCTCCCCCCTGACCTGAGACTCTGGAACGCCCTCCCCCCTGACCTGAGAGACTCTGGAACGCCCTCCCCCCTGACCTGAGAGCCTCTGGAACGCCCCCCTCCCCCCTGACCTGAGAGCCGCTCCCTCAGAACTCATTTGTAAACGTCAGTTAAAGACTCACCTGTTTAGTCTGCAGGCTGTTAGTCAGCTGTAGTCATCTTATGTCCTGTTTATGTTCTGTTTATGTTGTCCCTTTGGGGCGTTCCTCCGTTTTTGTTTTTGTTTTTAATCCTTGATGTTTTGATTGCACTTTTCTTATTTGTGATGTAATCCGTGCTGTGAAGGGCGCTATAGAAATACAGTTTTTACTTACTTTACTTACTTACTATCTCCAGGTGCTCCCCTGAGAACCAGACCAAAAGAGTGATGTGCACCCCTGTATATAACAGATGAAACAAGAAACAGGATTGTACCTCAAGATTTGGAACAGTATCCAAAAACAAACAAACCGAAAAGAGAGAGGAAAGTAAAAACATAAACAGCAGATAAGAGCCCCGGTTCCCTATCTCTATCCACCACGTAGACTTCCCTTCCCTCAGTTTGTGTATCCAAACGTCCGCTGTTTCCCTGTCCTCTGTCCTTCACTCATTCATGTATTCATTTGCTCCTCCTGAGACATCTACTACCCCCCAGCACTGCGTCTCCTGAGACACCCAATCACTGAGACTGCCAATGGCCCCGGGCCTGAGCTAGATCACTCTTCCTGCTACAACTGGTGAATTGATGATTCACTTGCTTAGTCAAATGTATTGATTGTAAAGTCACTTTGGAATAAAGCGTCTGCTAAATGCCAAAAATGTAAATGTAATTCACTAAATTAGATTGAAACAGTGTATCAGTGAACAGTGACGGTGAACTTAGTTAGCAATTTCTATGTGTCAGGTGTGATATGAGAGGTTGCCAGATCACACTATATTGTGAGAGTCTGTCCTTTAATACATATCGGATCCTTTCCAAGTGTAATGTACTGGTTAGATCACACAGACACATTTTGGAGGTAGGGACCGTTCTATCTTTCCATGACATAAGTATTAAAGTCGTAAATGTAACTTGTTGAAACCTGCAGGAACCTTGAAGGAATGTGAACCATGTTTGTTTCTTTATGCTGTAGGTGTGTGTATCCATATACATGACACACACGCAGACTGACTGTTGGTTTACAGACGAAATGATTGTACTGTACGTCTACAACACAACCAATTATTCAAGATAGATAGTTGATCATCTGTCTGTGTGGTGTCCTCACGATGATAGATGATGCATCTTACTGTAAATAATATGAACCTGTTGGTTTGCTGTCTGTCTGTGTGTGTCTGTGTCTGTCTGTGTCTGTCTGTGTCTGTCTGTGTCTGTCTGTGTCTCTGCGTGTCTGTGTCTGTCTGTCTCTGCGTGTCTGTCTGTCTGTCTGTCTGTGTCTATATGTCTCTGTGTGTCTGTATGGTTCCAGGTTTACACAGTGGGACCTGACTATGTCTCTGTGTGTCTATGTGACTCCAGGTTTACACAGTGGGACCTGACTGTGTCTCTGTGTGTCTGTGTGACTCCAGGTTTACACAGTGGGACCTGACTATGTCTCTGTGTGTCTATGTGACTCCAGGTTTACACAGTGGGACCTGACTATGTCTCTGTGTGTCTGTGTGACTCCAGGTTTACACAGTGGGTCCTGACTATGTCTCTGTGTGTCTGTGTGACTCCAGGTTTACACAGTGGGACCTGACTGTGTCTCTGTGTGTCTGTGTGACTCCAGGTTTACACAGTGGGTCCTGACTACGCCCATGCCGAGGCCCGTAAGTCCCCGGCCCTGGACGGGAAGGTCGAGAGGGACAGCGAGGGGAAGGAGATCCGCTACCCCGTCATGCTCACGGCCCTGGAGAAACTGGTGGCCCGCAAGGTCTGCCTGGCCTTCAAGGTAAGGGTGAGGGTGAGGGTGAGGGTTAGGGTTCTCAACCCATCAGTCTGTCCTGTAACTCTTATCACATGAGATCATGTAACTCATGACAACAGCCGTGCCTTTTTTACCTACTATAAGAGCCGCCTCGCCACTAGATGGCGCGTCTTGTAAATCAGCCTGCTTCCTACACAAAAAAAACTGCAAAATAGCTTTATACTAGCTTATCCTGATGTGATTAAGAAAATGTAAGGATACTGTGTGGTAGAACGCACATATCTAGGAAAAGTCATGAAAGGAGGAGTCCTGAAATTTGATCGAGTGCAAAGATGTAAGTACCATTCAGCTTCCAATAAATGTCCTGTCTCCAATAATGGCCTGGCATGGCATGACATTGAAAGCGCCTATCCCTAATTAACGGGCAGGTTAAAATAAATTGTCTAACGGTATGTGTTTTGTGTTGGTATTTTGCTGATTATTAAATGAAGCATTGTTGTTCTGAGAACCTGTTGTGACATAACCGGTCCAGTTTGACGGATCGTTTACACCGGTGGTCTTGTATGGAAACGATAATTAATTACCATGTCAATTAAAGATTAATCTGGTTCTGACTGATTTATTGTAGGTTAATAGTGTTTATATAATGTTGGTATGACAAGTATTTAGCTCTATGATATCATCGTGGGTTTGTTGCTGTTCGGCAACATCGGGGGGGGGGTAACAGAATAACAGCCAGTCTCCAGTAAGCGTCTGTCTCCCAACGCACGGTGCCAGGTGCTTCTCTGTGTTTAAATCAGATAACTGCCCCGGCTACTAAAACAAGTTTTAATTGGGAGTCTAAAACGGCTTTGTTTCCTTAACCTTAACATCGTTGATGTGAAAGAAAGAAACTAGACGTGTGGAAGCTAATTTGAAAGACATCCACCAAAGTGCTGTGACCTTATCCGTTGTTTCCAGATCGTTGCAGATGAGAGAAAAGGGAGGGAGAGAAAATGTTCCTTTAAAAAAATACTAAACAGAAACAAACATTTGCACACACCCGATTTGATTGGCTGACTGAATGTATGACATATTTGATTGGCAGAGTGTATGTATGACTTATTTGATTGGCTGAGTGTATGTATGACATATTTGATTGGCAGAGTGTATGTATGACATATTTGATTGGCAGAGTGTATGTATGACATATTTGATTGGCAGAGTGTATGTATGACATTTGATTGGCAGAGTGTATGTATGACATATTTGATTGGCTGAGTGTATGTATGACATATTTGATTGGCTGACTGTATGTATGACATATTTGATTGGCTGACTGTATATCGCTTTGATCCCCACGATCCCCAGCAAACCGTCTGTGGTTTCGACCTCCTGAGGGCCAACGGCCACTCCTTCGTCTGCGACGTCAACGGTTTCAGCTTTGTGAAGAACTCCATGAAGTACTATGACGACTGTGCCAAGGTCTTAGGGTAGGTGATGACTGTGATGTCATAGTCAATTTATTTAAACACGCACCAAACTACACCGGTTCAGGGCGCCCTGGGCGCGGACTCTAAAAACAGAGAGAAAACATGACGGAATATGGTAACACAGACGGGTAAGGACAACAAAATAAAATGGACTGCACTTACATAGCGGCTTTATCCAAAGCGCTTTACAACGGCCTCTCATTCACCCGTTCACACACACATTCACACACCGATGGCGGCAAGCTACCATGCAAGGCGCCGGGCCCCGCTCACTGGGAGCAATTTGGGGTTCAGTGTCTTGCCCAAG
>NC_137679.1:3267739-3297739 GCF_963989245.1 Nansenia antarctica | reverse complement strand
AGCGGTAGAATGACAGTTCAATCGTTTTTTAGACTGGGATCTATTCATACAACAAGGGACACAGCACTTTACCGTTTTTCCCATATTTGTCAGCGTCTTTGAGCCTCGGAAAAGCGCTATACAAATATAATGAATTATTAATATTACTGAGGCATTTCGAAGACAGCGCCTCAGCCAACTTTGGACCCGGAAACACGTCACGACTTAACAACCGAATTCCTCCCATCCATCTCAAAACTGATTTGAGGTTCCTCCCCTTCGACCTTCTTCCCCATACACAATAAGAGGAGGCAAGGCTTCCTGGAAAGACTTTTGAGATTTGACCTCTGACCTATTCAAGTACAGTACCATTGAGAAATATTGTCAAGGCAAGGGACTCAGTGGTAGAAAGTCCTTAAGCATTTTATTAAGGCAGTGGAACCTAAATGTGGGTTTAGGAGATAGAACCTCACTTGTGTGGGGGGATTAAGACCGTGTTATGAAATGTTTTATCTATTTATTTCTTGCATTGTTTCTCTTCTTTTATTGTATTTTATCTTTACCTTCTTTTTACTGTTCTATCTACTTCCCCTTCTTTTATATTCACTTAATGTTTTTATCCTGTTGTAAAGCACTTTGAGCTGCATTTCTTGTATGAAAGGTGCTATATAAATAAACCTTTACTTACTTACCATTTCTCTATAGCTTTGCATTATCCCCAGTCCTGCTGCAATTGTTTTTTTTTTTTTTGTGTCATCAGATTCTTTGAGCTGTTTGAGAAGTACGGAGAGTACAAATCAGGGAAGCTGAAGCTGAAGAAGCCCAAGCAGCTACAGGTCAGCCAATCCTTAACCCTAACCCTAACCCTAACCCTGACCCTGACCCTGACCCTAACCCTAACCCTAACCCTAACCCTGACCCTGACCCTGACCCTAACCCTGACCCTGACCCTGACCCTAACCCTAACCCTGACCCTAACCCTAACCCTGACCCTAACCCTGGCCCTGACCCTGACCCTAACCCTAACCTTAACCCTGACCCTAACACTGACCCTAACCCTAACCCTGACCCTAACCCTAACCCTGACCCTAACCCTGACCCTAACCCTGACCCTAACCCTAACCCTAACCCTAATCTTAACCCTAACCCTAACCCTAACCCTAACACTGACCCTAACCCTAACCCTGACCCTAACCCTAACCCTAACCCTGACCCTAACCCTAACCCTGACCCTAACCCTAACCCTAACCCTGACCCTAACCCTAACCCTAAGCCTAACACTGACCCTAAGCCTAACACTGACCCTAACCCTTACCCTAACACTGACCCTAACCCTAACCCGTAACACTTTGTTATATATGATTTTGATTTCAAGATCCTTCTGCTTGTTTATAAAGCTCTCACTGGCACAGCACCAGAATATCTGAAAGACCTTTTGCTAGCATATCAGCCCAATAGAGCTCTCAGGTCTTCCGACGCTGGTTTTCTCTGTGTAACCACATGTACAAAAGAAGAGATTTGGTGAGGCTGCATTCTCATTTTATGCACCCAAATTGTGGAATGCACTGCCAGTTTACATTAGAGATGCAACCTCAGCACATTATGTTCAAGTCAAGACTAAAACCCCATCTTTCGCCTTTAAATGACTAAATAATTAAATGATGATTATATAATGATTGGAGCACTTTGAGCTGCAACCTTTGCAGGAAAAGTGCTATGCAAATAAAAACAAAAAGTGATTATTATTATTATTATTATTTGATCTAAATCATATCTAATATTGTGTGTGCGTGTGTGTGCGTGTGCGTGTGCGTGTGCGCGTGCGTGTGCGTGTGTGTGCGTGTGTGTGTGTGCGTGTGCGTGTGTGTGTGTGTGTAGGAGGTGCTGGACATCGCCCGTCTGCTGCTGGCTGAGTTGGGGCAGCACACCGACTGTGAGATCGAGGAGAAGAAGTCCAAACTGGACCAGCTCAAGACTGTCCTGGAAATGTGAGTACAACATCTTAGAACTGGATTATGATTGGCCAACGAAACCACTGCACACACACGCACACACACACACGCACACACACAGAGCTCTCACACACACACACACACACAGAGCTCTCATACACACACACACACACACACAGAGCTCTCATACACACACACACACACAGAGCTCTCATACACACACAGACGCACACACACAGAGCTCTCATACACACACACACACACACACACAGAGCTCTCATACACACACACACACACACACACAGAGCTCTCATACACACACACACACACACACACACACACACACAGAGCTCTCATACACACACACACACACACACACACACAGAGCTCTCATACACGCACGCACACACACACACAGAGCTCTCATACACACACACACACACACACACACACACAGAGCTCTCATACACACGCACACACACACAGAGCTCTCATACACACACACACACACACACACACACACACACACAGAGCTCTCACACACACACACACACACACAGAGCTCTCTCACACACACACACACACAGAGCTCTCACACACACACACACACAGAGCTCTCATACACACACGCACACACACACAGAGCTCTCATACACACACACACAGAGCTCTCATACACACACGCACACACACAGAGCTCTCATACACACACACACACACACAGAGCTCTCATACACACACACACACACACACACAGAGCTCTCATACACACACACACACACACACAGAGCTCTCATACACACACACACGCACGCACACACACACAGAGCTCTCAGACACACACACACACACACACACACACACACACAGAGCTCTCATACACACACACACACGCACACACACACAGAGCTCTCATACACACACACACACACAGAGCTCTCATACACACACACACACACACATACACACACACAGAGCTCTCATACACACACGCATACACACAGAGTTCTCATACACACACACACACACACACACACACACACACACACACACACACACAGCTCTCATGCTTACACACACAGAGCTCTCATACACACACACACACACAGAGCTCTCATACACACACACACACAGACAGAGCTCTCATACACACACACACACACACACACAGAGCTCTCATACACACACACACACACACACACAGAGCTCTCATACACACACGCACACACACACACAGAGCTCTCATACACACACACACACACACACACACACACAGAGCTCTCATACACACACACACACAGAGCTCTCATACACACACACACACAGAGCTCACACACACACACAGAGCTCTCATACACACACACACACACACACACACACACACACACATACACACACACAGAGCTCTCACGCACAGCAGAGTACCTGTGCCGTGACTGCAACCTGATGTGTTCATCGGCAGTGCTTGATGATGAAAGACTAGCCCCCTAGCCTCTCTGCTGTGTCCTTCTCCCTGTCTCCCTGTCCCAGTCACTCATACTAGCTGTGTCTCTACTCACAAGACAATAGAACCTAGAACACTAGAACCTAGAACACTCGAACCTAGAACATTAGAACCTAGAACACTACAACCTAGAACAATGACTTGGTGAACACATCTTCCTCCCCCGTGTCTCTAACTCTGTTTCTCCCCCCATCTCTTGCCTCCTCCCCCCTTTCTCTCTCTCCCCCCTCTTTCTCTCCAAAGGGAATCCAGCTTGAATGACACAATGTACGCACCATTCTCCCCCCCCACCCCCACACTTAAAAGGACGAGGCCTACTCCTCCTTGCTCTCAGATACTCACTGTAACCCCGCTACCATTAACCGTCCTTCATACTGAGAGATGTCATAATAATAATAATAATAATAATAATAATAATAATAATAATAATAATAATAACTTTTATTTGTATAGCGCTTTTCCTGCAAACGTTGCAGCTCAAAGTGCTCATACTGACTTACAGAAGTATGGGAACACTTGCCACAACCACTTTCGTTATGTTACAAGTGTCCAATGTCTGTCTGTGTGTGTGTGTGTGTGTGTGTGTGTGTGTGTGTGTGTGTGTGTGTGTGTGTGTGTGCGTGCTGGTATGTTTGAGTGAGTGTTGCTCTAGGTCTCTTATGCTATCTGCATGTCACGCCCATGGAAGTGTCCCATAATTCCTTTCAACTTTCACTCCTCTCCCCTCCTCTCTTTCTCCCTCTATACTCTTATGGTCAACATCTGTTTGACCATATGGCTAATGTTATGTAATGTTATGGGATTGTAATTAATCCATTAAAATGAGTACCTCTTGGATGATAACCAATGATAACGCAGCTTGGCTGGCTGAGCAAATGCAAAGACCCCTGAAGTCGGTGTCTGTTGGAGGAGGGTCCAGCATTTGTCAGGTTCTACTGCATTTGATCTTTGTGTGTAAGGTGTAGGGGGGGCGGGGGGGCTGGTTTGGTGGGTTAATGACTCGACTGGTCGTATATCCACCCTGGTGCCTTCACCCGAGGACTCTTCCTTATTAGCGAACGCTACGTTTCCGTTAGCCACGGATATGCTAAATTGTTATTGTTGTGGATTTCATTGATTCTCAGTACGGTAGATTTAGTAGTAATATAAAAGCACAGAGAGCTCAAATGAGGCCTTTTATTAAGATATAGAAGACGTCCTAAGAATGACCGGAGAATGTCCCAATAGGGTTTCAGTGGTCCTGATAAGGTCTTTTCAGAACTTCAATTTGTTTGCTGGGAACTACCTGAATTTATCGAGTTCACCCCTACCCAACCCTGGTCCCTATTGTGTGTGTGTGTGTGTGTGTGTGTGTGTGTGTGTGTACGTACGTGTGTGTACAATATAATGACTAGAACTTCATTAAGGGTAGATACCTTCCCACCTCTTCCTCCTGCCCCTATGTGTGTGTGTGTGTGTGTGTGTGTGTGTGTGTGTGTGTGTGTGTGTGTGTGTGTTCCAGGTACGGCCACTTCTCAGGCATCAACAGGAAGGTGCAGCTGACCTACCTGCCCCACGGCCAGCCCAAAGCCTCCAGCGAAGAGGAGGGTAGGGAGACATATTTATATATGTTTGTATGTATGTCTGACTGTTATTTTTTAATATGACTGACTGACTGGTATTTTAAATATTCCAGTTCTAACTCTTTCTTTTGTCTAGCTGTTTAGCAACATACTTTATTATATTACGTTCTTCTCTTTGTCTTGTGAGCTTAGTTGTACTGTTGTACACAGGGTTCCCACGGGTCCTTGTGAAATCCTTGAAAGTTTGTGAATTTGAGAAAAAGAAATCAAGGTCTTAAAAGTTTTGAAAATAGACATGGGTCATTGAAAGTGCTTGAATCCCCTTCTCTCTCTCTAATTTTGTTTAAAATATATATTAAAAAATGTTTTACCTAGCTCGTCAACTAGATCTCAAACTATGCCGTGTTGGGTCCTTGAAAGTCCTTGAAAGGTGCTTGAATTTGATGTTTCAGAAGGTGTGGAAACCCTGCGTACAATTGACTATACCTGTACTTCTGTACAATTGATTGTACCTGATTATTCCACATGTCGGTGTTGCTCACAATCGGTATGTCGATTGGTACGTCAGTTATAGTCTCGTACTCTTTGTTTTTACTACAGACACTTGAATGAGTGTGTTTTATCTTTTGTAGATTGTACATTTATTATGTCTGTAGTTTGTATGTTCAGGACCCCAGGAAGACTAGAGGTACATCCGTGTGCTTCTAATGGGGATCCTTAAATCAAATACAATCAAATCAAACAAACTACTGCCACATCAATTGCCACTCTTGTGTTTCCTCTGAATATCTTTCAAAGCAAGGTGCCTGTTGATACAGTTGCAATAACAACATGTGAATGTGGTTAATGTGTGTTTGTGTGTTCATGCTTGTGTGTGTCTGTTATCAACACACCTGCTTATAACCCCCCCCCCCCCCCCCCCCCCCCCCGGTCGTGTGTGTCCCAGACTCTCAGAAGGAGGGTCCGTCTCTCCTGCTGGTGCTGAAGTGGGGGGGGGAGCTGACGCCGGCGGGCCGCGTGCAGGCTGAGGAGCTGGGGAGGGCCTTCCGCTGCATGTACCCTGGAGGACAAGGTACGGCTACGCACCTGTACTCACCTGTACACACCTGTACTCACCTGTACACACCTGTACTCACCTGTACACACTACACACCTGTACACACCTGTACACCTGTACACACTACACACCTGTACACACCTGTACACACTACACACCTGTACACACCTGTACACACCTGTACACACTACACACCTGTACACACCTGTACACACCTGTACACACTACACACCTGTACTCACCTGTACACACTACACACCTGTACACACCTGTACTCACCTGTACACACTACACACCTGTACTCACCTGTACTCACCTGTACTCACCTGTACACACCTGTACTCACCTGTACACACTACACACCTGTACTCACCTGTACACACCTGTACTCACACACACCTATACTCACCTGTACACACCTGTATACACTACACACCTGTACTCACCTGTACACACTACGCTGCCTCCATACCGCTGTCTTACCAACAGTGGTCTAATGGCGGCTTGCCACCAGCAGCGTCCCTCTGCGTTGCTGATAGCAGGACGCTACGCTAGGTGCTTGCTCGCTAGGTGCTTGCTCGCTAGGTGCTTGCTTGCTAGGCAGGTTGGCCTAGAAGTGTGCAGAGGCAAGGGAAGTTTATTTGTGTAGCACATTTCATACAACAGGGGCAATTCAAAGTGCTTTACATATAGGACAGTAAGAAAATAATAATAATAATTTAAAGAAAAGCAAACCAACGACCAAACCAACGGCCCTCATCACAGATTAAGACCTCCTCTTCCCATTCTGGATAATGAATTAGATTTCTTGTGCCTCACTGAAACCTGGCTCTCAACCTGGCCATTCCACCTGGCTGCCTACTTTGCGCTGCTGTGTCTAGTTAGGCTACAAATCCAGTTGGTTAAAATACTGTGATCTGATGCTACCGGATCGATGAGAAAGAGGTGATTGTCGTGAAGTGAAGTGAAACTTTATTTATATAGTGCCTTTTGTACATGAATGCAACTCAAAGCGCTTGTACATTGTCAGAAGGTTTGAGTAAGTGCAAAAGAAAGAAACTGTAATGTTGATACTGGATTTTTGGTGCAAGGTCAGCCATGTTTGAACTTGAAAGTCAGTGAGAAGTACAGAAAGACTGTGTAAGGTAGGGAGATGAAATGGATAGGGAAAGGTATTCTGCTGATGAGAAGATGGATAGCGGTTACTAAGCGTTAAGGCAGAGGTTGTACATTGTTTCCCTTTTTAAATTTTATTGTATTTTATCTTTACCTTTTCTTTTTTTTCTTTTTATTGTATTTTATCTTTATCTTTTCTTTTACTGTTTTCCCCTGCTTTTATATTAATTCTATGCTTGTATATGTTTTTATTATATTCACTTTATGTTTTTATTCCTGTTGTAAAGCACTTTGAGCTGCATTTCTTGTATGAAAGGTGCTATATAAATAAAGCTTTACTTACTTACTTACTTACCTACCTGCACCTACCTGCAACAGCCCTGTGCTGTGTGTCGGGGTGTTGGGCTTGCCGTTCTCCACCGTTCCTGTTTTGAGGTAAAGGCAGTCCCCATCCCTGCTGTGCCATCTTATGAACGCCTTGCTTTTAAAATGATTGGCCCTCAACCCGTGCGGTACGTATCCCTTGGGGGTGTCCAGATCCGCCCCAGCACCAATGAAACAAGGCGTCCCTCAAGGCTCCGTTCTCGGCCCGCTATTGTTCACCATCTACCTCCTCCCACTTGGGGAAATCATTCGGAAACACGGCCTCAAATTCCACACATAATACTGACGACACCCAGCTCTACCTCCACACCAAACCCTCTGCCGCCCTTCCTCCCCCTCCCTCCCCCCTCCTTCATCTCCTGCCCCCATGAAATCAAAGAATGGATGACCACCAATCTTCGCAAACTCAACAGCAATAAAACGGAACTCATGGATGTTGCACCCAAGACCCTCCTTCAAAAGATCGGTAGCCTCGTCCTCACCATCGACGGCTGTTCCATCTGCCCCTCCTCAGAGGTCAGGAGCCTGGGGGTCTTGCTGGACCCGACCCTTTCCTTTGAACCACACATACGGTCAGTCACCAAGTCTGCCGTCTTCCATCTCAAAACCATCTCCCGTCTCCGACCTTCACTCTCTGATACCTCTGCCGAAACACTAACACATGCTTTCGTCACCTCCTGCCTGGATAATTGGAACAGAATCCTTCTTGGTGTTTCCAGCAAGGCCCTGAATCAGCTACAATTGGACCCCAGGAAAACTAGCTAATGTCATGGCATTAGCTAATGGGGATCCTAATAAACAAACAAACAAACAAACAATATGTCCAAAATTCAGCTGCCGGGATCCTCACCTGCACTAAACCCTGGGAGCACATCACCCCCACCCTGCAACAACTTCACTGGCTTCCCATAAAATATAGAATCTCCTTCAAGATCCACCTCTTCACCTTTAAGGCGAGTACTCCATGGCCTGGCTCCTGCCCACCTAACCGATCTACTCCACCCCTACACCGCTGCACGTGGTCTCCGATCCCCCGATGCCGATCTCCTCGTCATACCCTCCTGCACAAGGTGACGCACGCTTGGCGACCGAGCCTTTACCCTTCCACCAGCCGTCTGATCCTCTGATACTCTCAGAACATTCAAGACCAGACTCAAGACCCATCTGTTCAGACTCGCCTTCGTCATTTTTTATATGATTTTATCTCTTGTATTTTTGTTCTTTGTTCTTTCTTTTTTTCTTTTTTTGGTTCTGCTTCTCTTTATTTCTGCACAGTGTCCTTGAGTTTGAGAAAGGCGCTTTTAAATGTAATATACTATTATTATTATTATTACAAGTTAATTATTAATAATTTCATGTAGGTACTTGAGGTTCTGTTTCCATGTCCAATAGCTAAGTATATATCTTATTGTAAATACAATATATTGATATTCTTTTTTGCTTTCCTTTCTTATGTATGCTTTCTAAAACAATGTCTAAATTATCCACACTATATTCACATTACTGTAGTGTATGATCAACTACTTTGCCAAGCCAAGCCTAGCACAAAGAAAGCTAAACTGCAGTTCAAAGCTCTTCTGCTTCTTCAATAGGAAATTACTCAAGCTGATGTACTTCTCATCTTCCTGCTTAGTAAGTTTTGATAGATTCTTGGACGGGTGTTACAGCACTTCCCCCTAGTGCACTAGTTAACTCTGCTCTACTCCTCTTACCTCGTGTACTGTTAACACTAGAACAGCCGTGTCTTTTTTACCTTCTAAAAGAGCCCCTCTTTACAATGCTCAAGCTGCTATTTACACACAACGACCACTAGTTGACCGCTTGTAAATGAGCCTGCTTCCTACACAGAAAAACAACAAAATATCTTTATACTAGCTTATCCTGATGTGATTTTGAAAATGTAAGGATACTGGGTGGTAGAACGCACATATCTAGGAAAGGTCATGAAAGGAGGGTCCTGAAATTTGATAGAGTGCAAAGATATAATATTTTTCTTTACTCACAGCCGTCACATGACCCCTCATGGCTGTTCTAGTGTTAACTCTGCACTTCTCCTCTCACCTCTTGGACTGTTAACTAGAAGGTAGCCACAGCTCCCTTGGCTGCGAGTCTCCTCTCGACTGTGGTAAGAAGGACTTGGACTTCACTCCCATTCTTTGCTTCTGTTAACACTAAACACACTCATGTCTACTTAAGTCCTGTCTTTAAACCTGTTCTCACCCGTCTTGTGAAGGGATCTTGCGTTGTCTGTGCTGAAGTTGCTGTGGTTTGTTGGTGGTGTCCAAGAAACAAGCACTCAATAAGAACAAATAAATACATCAAAAAGTATTTTTGTCTGTGCTGTACAAAGGCAATTTGTATGATCTTCTTTTTCTTTTCTTTTCTTGTGTTTTTTTCTTTTTACATTTTTTTTAAAGCTTTTTAATCTACAGTGGGTCACACTAATGCTACTGGCAATTGTTAATTTGTTGAGCTTGTATTGGTAAGAGTGTTGCATGGGGAAGCTATATGATGTTTGTGTAATATGCTCTGAGGAGATCTGATCTGATAATCTGTCATAAAATGTATGATTTAGAAGAAACAGGGCAAGAGTTGCAGAGTAGATGTCCCAACCGACATGCAAAAACTATAGTTCGTTAACATGGAATCTGTGGAGTGGTTAAAGAATGAGTTTTATTGATTTCCACCTAAATGTATGTCAACTTTCTCCTTCCACCGTAGGTGACTACGCAGGCTTCCCTGGCTGTGGCCTGCTGCGTCTACACAGCACCTACCGCCACGACCTCAAGATCTACGCCTCCGATGAGGGCCGCGTACAAATGACGGCGGCAGCTTTTGCCAAGGTGACTATAACATTCTGGAACTCTCTGCCACCTAACATTCTGGAACTCTCTGTCTGTCTCCTAACATTCTGGAACTCTCTGTCTGTCTCCTAACATTCTGGAACTCTCTGTCTGTCTCCTAACATTCTGGAACTCTCTGTCTGTCTCCTAACATTCTGGAACTCTCTGTCTGTCTCCTAACATTCTGGAACTCTCTGTCTGTCTCCTAACATTCTGGAACTCTCTGTCTGTCTCCTAACATTCTGGAACTCTCTGTCTGTCTCCTAACATTCTGGAACTCTCTGTCTGTCTCCTAACATTCTGGAACTCTCTGTCTGTCTCCTAACATTCTGGAACTCTCTGCCACCTAACATTCTGGAACTCTCTGTCTGTCTCCTAACATTCTGGAACTCTCTGTCTGTCTCCTAACATTCTGGAACTCTCTGTCTGTCTCCTAACATTCTGGAACTCTCTGTCTGTCACCTAACCTTCTGGAACTCTCTGTATGTCACATAACATTCTGGAACTCTCTGCCACCTAACATTCTGGAACTCTCTGTCTGTCTCCTAACATTCTGGAACTATCTGTCTGTCTCCTAACATTCTGGAACTCTCTGTCTGCCACCTAACATTCTGGAACTCTCTGTCTGCCACCTAACATTCTGGAACTCTGCCACCTAACATTCTGGAACTCTCTGTCTGTCACCTAAGATGCTGGAACTCTCTGTCTGTCTCCTAACATTCTGGAACTCTCTGTCTGTCACCTAACATTCTGGAACTCTCTGTCTGTCTCCTAACATTCTGGAACTCTCTGTCTGTCACCTAACATTCTGGAACTCTCTGTCTGTCTCCTAAGATTCTGGAACTCTCTGTCTGTCACCTAAGATTCTGGAACTCTCTGTCTGTCACCTAAGATGCTGGAACTCTCTGTCTGTCACCTAAGATTCTGGAATTCTCTGTCTGTCACCTAACATTCTGGAACTCTCTGTCTGTCACCTAACATTCTACAATCTACAGTGCTACTGTATGGCACTACTGTTAGTCTAGCAGCTTGTAGATTGTTCTGTGAAGGGATGACATGACATGTCTATGACTCGATTCCTGTATGTGAAATCTTTTAAACCATATGGACAATTGCTGCCATTTTCTTTGCATATACAGTCATGGTGATGTGTGTGTGTGTGTGTGTGTGTGTGTGTGTGTGTGTGTGTGTGTGTGTGTGTGTGTGTGCAGGGTCTGCTGGCCCTGGAGGGGGAGCTGACGCCCATCCTGGTCCAGATGGTGAAGAGCGCCAACATGAACGGGCTGCTGGACAGCGACAGCGACTCCCTGACCGACTGCCAGCAGAGGGTGAAGGCCAGGCTGCACGAGATCATGCAGAAGGACCAGGACTTCACCCAGGCCGACTACGACAAGGTACCATAGCAGCAGGGTCTACCTAGCCTTGCTAACATTAGAACACTATGACAAGGTACTGTAGTAGCAGGGTCTACCTAGCCTTGCTAACATTAGAACACTAGAACACTATGACAAGGTACTGTAGTAGCAGGGTCTACCTAGCCTTGCTAACATTAGAACACTATGACAAGGTACCACCACATGTTCTTATCAACGCCCTTGCCTTACAGTTAACACTAGAACACCCATGGGTGGGGTCTTATGACAAGGTACTGTAGTACCAGGGTCTACCTAGCCCTGCTAACATTAGAACACTAGAACACTATGACAAGGTACCATAGCAGCAGGGTCTACCTAGCCTTGCTAACATTAGAACACTAGAACACTATGACAAGGTGCCACCACATGTTCTTATCAACACCCTTGCCTTACAGTTAACACTAGAACACCCATGGGTGGGGTCATTTGACCCTGTGAGTATTTTTTTTTTTTTTATACCTTTGCACTCAATCAAATTTCAGGACCCTCCTTTCATGACTTTTCCTAGATATATGCGTTCTACCACCCAGTATCCTTACATTTTAAAAATCACATCAGGATAAGCTAGTATAAAGCTATTTTGCTAGTTTTTCTGTGTAGGAGGCAGGCTAATTTACAATCCGGCCAACTAGTGGCCGTTGTGTGTAAATACCAGCTTTCCATTGTAAAGACTATGGTCATGTGACCCCCGAGGCGGCTCTTATAGTAAGTAAAAAAGGCACGGCTGTTCTAGTGTTAAAGTGAGCATGACATAATGCTTTTTACATGATATTTCAACCTTTGTTGTTCCTCACAAATACCAGTGTAACACAGTTACCTTACAATAATGTATAACACAAGTTGCGTCATTCTTGTGACTGTCTGTCTGTCCAGCTGGCCCCGACTGGTAGCCCCTCCCTGGTCAACTCTATGAAGATCATAGGGAACCCAGTGAAGACGTGTGACCAGGTCTACACCCTCATCCAGAGCCTCACCTCGCAGATACGCAAGAGGCTGGAGGACCCCAAATCAGCAGGTCAGTCCTCCACTCTGCCTGATTAGAATTAAACTGAAATGATGGCTGATAGATAACCAATCATAATAATAATAATAATAATAATAATACATTAGACTTATATAGCGCTTTTCTAGACACTCAAAGACGCTTTACAAACTGAAAAGATTGAGTAGTAATAATAAAAAGAAACAAAAAATAAATAAAATAAAGTATAGGGGTCTTATTAATTTTTTTGTATTATTATTACTAAATCTAAATCTGTGTCTTTGTAGGACAATCTACTCTGTATACTGCAGAGTATCATGTGACCACTGACCACATCGAGCCAAACATTGTTTTCTTTCTTTTATTTTTTTATGATGTAATGTTTTCTTGAGTGTAAAGTGTGATGTTTTTATTTCCTGTAGTTCTGTTTTAAATTGTTTAAAAACATCTGAGGCCGTATTTCCCCTGTGGGTTTACCTGCCCAGGGATGCTGATGCAATTTAGCTACTCATCTAATTCAGGGAGAGTCAATGACTGTCCATTGTCCCCTTTAAATAAATAAATACATAAATAAATAATTATAATGAAATGAAATGAAAGAGAATAGAGTGGCATTGAAACGCCTACTCTTTGATTGGCTACACAGTGATGCCTCATAATTTATGAATCTTCAGTGAATAAAGTCACCCTTGGCAGTCTAGAATGTTGACAATGTGGGCAACTTTATTCACCCTCTGTGATAAATGAATGAATCACTCGTTCACAGGTGTCAGGTAACAGGGACTTTATTCATCAGGTGTTGATGTTTCATATGCAGTGATGATAAAACTACCAAAGAAACAGACCTTTAGACAAATTGTGACGTTAGAATTATAAGGTTCTATCTCCATTTTTGTCAAAATTTAGTTTTTTACATAATCTGATCCATTAGGTGTTTATTTATGCCTGTGTGGTGTTATTTTTAAAATGTTGACATTTTTTAGTTAGTAATTAATTAAATACAAAGGTTCCATTTCACAAAACATAATGGAATGTAAAAACTTTGACGCTCAATATCTCTGAACTACCCTAAACGGAGATAGAACCTGATCATTCTAAGCTCACGAAATGTATAATATCACGTACAGAAAGTCTCTCTCTCATATTACAGTCACAGTCAACCTTTTCAAACAGTTTTTAAGCATATCTGATTCCCTATGCAAGCCATTAAATCTATAACATTATTATCAAACATACATTCTACATATATAATTTAATTATGTCAAATAATAAACAATAATTGTTTTAATAAGACAGACAGCCGAGTCTGCTACCTCACCATTCTAAAGCTCTGGGACCTGGACTAGACTGATTATTAATGTGATCAATGGATCAATGGATTTGATCAATCAAAGTGAATTTAATTGTCTGAACTTCCTCAATTTCACTCTGTACACACCCAGTATTCATTACACTCAAAATACCCCCAAATATTTATACATTACAATGATCACTAACTAATAACGAACATACAGAATGCTGAGAGCATCGGATTTATAATAATTTCAACACCATATTCACCATCTCTAGCAGACAGACTGATAGCACAAATGATATCATAAAAAATAAGCAGTTCAGAAATTACTCTGTGGTAAATTAGAGTAGAATCAGAGGGGCAGAATTGTTACCACCACCTTTCTTGCCAGGGCTGAAGTATGGATAGAGTTCCCCAGTGAAGGTGCAGCCAGTGAAAGAGTAGATCAGAGACCTGGCCTCCACATCATAAAAGGAGACCTGGCCCGCCTCATAATCCACAAACACCCCCACCGTCTGGGGCTCCTCTCTCAGGAACAGGGGGACATCAGGGTCAGCTTTAGCCATGTACTCATTTCCTTTCCTCAACCCTACAGTCCAGTATCCATTCCTAGGGTTCAGTGGGACAATCAAGTTCCTGCCGTTGGACTTTCTGGCCACTCCTACAGCCCAGCTGGTCTTCCTCTTCACCTGCACTTCATAGTAAAACCTCCCTGGACCTCCCTTCATAGTAAAACCCTCCTCTCCCAAGACAGAGGCAAACTTATCAAAGAGATACATTATCTTATCTCGATGTCTAACTTGTTTCCCATCCTTAGACAGAATGAGATCTGGATGTGCTGTATCAATGTCCAGAGTCACGTCCACTTCATAATGCTGAATCATCTTCAGCTCAGCATAACACAACCTCTTCACTTCCCTCGTAAGTGTCTCCTCCAGCTGAGACACGGCTCTCCTCACAGTCCCCACGTAGAGATCACTGTGAACCCTGACCTCAGACCAGTCCTTGGTGTGTGGAGGGGTGGGCAGGGATGGGCAGCTCTGGAGGAGGCGGAGGTGGTCCTCAGTGTGTGAGAGCTGCTCCAGCTCAGTGCTTCTCCTCTTAAGCTCAGTGATTTCCTGCTCCAGCTCTTTAATCAGCCCTTTAGCCCGCCACTCTGCTGCTTTCTGCTTCAACTCGATCACGTCAAGGAGCTCAGCCTGGCTTCTCTTCATGGAGTCCACCAGAAAAGTGAAGACCTGTCTGCTGTCTGCTTTCTTTCTCTCTGCATCTTTATTACTAAAATCTACCGAGTGTTTGATCTTCTTAACCTTCTCTAATCGCTCCTGGATCATCTGCTGAACATCTGCCTCTGTCTTCCCCAGCTGAGCCTTCCTCACCCTGTACTCCTTCTCTATGGGGACGGTGTCATGAGTCTTGTGGTCTGTCTCAGTGCAGAACTGACACACACACATCTGGTCACGCCTACAGAACAGCACCAGGAGTCTGTCGTGCTTCTTACACATCCTGTCTTCCAGGTTCTCCACAGGGTCGATCAGCTTGTGTTTCTTTAAGCCTGCGACTCTCTGATGAGGCTCCAGGTGAGTCTCACAGTAAGAGGTCTGACACACCAGGCAGGACTTCAGAGCCTTGAGCTTCGTCCCAGTGCAGAAGTCACAGGACACTTCTCCATGTTTGACAGGTGTGTCTGGGGCTGGGCTGCTGGTTGCCTTCACCTCAACTGACCTCCTAAACTGAGCGGCCATCTCAGATATGACAATATTGACAAAGAGATCTGGTATCTTATCAAATGTTTTTTTACACATTGGACACTGACATAGGTCCTTGCTGTCCCAGTACTTTCTGATACAGGCCATGCAGAAGCTGTGTCCACATGGAGTAGAGACAGGGTCAGTGAACACATCCAGGCAGACAGAACACAGGAACTGCTCCTCAGACAGGAGACTGCTGGAGGAAGCCATATCTAGAGAGACCAGAGGAGACACCATAAAGCATTTCCTGGTATCAATCAGATCTTGATAGTTTGAACTATGGAGCTGTCAAGACTCTCTTATGAGACTATACAGCAACCGATAATGATACAATTATAAAACCTCACATAGAAAATAGTCCTTCAATCAAATCAATAACTTTTACATAAAGACAGAACTGTCTATAAAATAAACTGGGAGAGAGCGTGATCACAATAGTTTATCTTGACTTGTCATTGTAAGTCTCTCAACTCACCTGTCTGTGATTCTGTGAGAGTGTGGATGCTGTCTCTGTCCTATATACTGTATGTGTGATAGATGCCTGTTTGAGGACGACTTCTCAGGAGGTCGAGAGTCTGCTCTGTGCACAATACACTTTACGTCTCTACACAGTTTAGTTTCATTTCAGCAAACTGACGTTGAAATGCTCCTCCCCTCCCACCAGCCCTTCTCCCTGGAACAGAGTTAACCCTTCACAGGGCTGATCTGTTTCTAACATGTGGTTTTACAGATACACTCTTCTTACCTATCATTTCCAATCATCGTATTGTTTCCAGTCACTATAAACTGTAATCAGAATAATCTTTGTGATCAGGGCTAAGGTTGCTACAGAGTAAACACTTTCTCTGGCATGGATCACCGTGTTTGATGCCACTTAAACACTGATACTCTCCCTCTCTCTTTCTCGCTCAGGTGCCAGCTATAAACAGTAATCAGAACAGTTTGATCAGGTCATAGGTTGCTACAGAGTAAAGTCTTTCTCTGGCACAGATCACAGTGTTTAATGAGGCTTAAAGACCCACCAACTGACAAAGAATTCCGGAACACTCACCACCTAGAGTCTTCTGTTTTATCTGCCTAGCAACAACACTTTGATTGGCTACAAAATGAAGCGTCATCATTTATGCATTTTTGGTGAATAAAGTCACCCTCGGTACTCTAGCATGAAGTCAGTTTGAGTGATTTCATTCACCCTCGGCACTGAATGAGTTAATTTGTTTGCTTCCCCCTTGAGGTGGGCCAGCTTGGTGTACTAATATCTGAAAGACCTTTTGCTAGCATATCAGCCCAATAGAGCTCTCAGGTCTTCTGCTAGCATATCAGCCCAATAGAGCTTTCAGGTCTTCTGCTAGCATATCAGCCCAATAGAGCTCTCAGGTCTTCTGCTAGCATATCAGCCCAATAGAGCTCTCAGGTCTTCTGCTAGCATATCAGCCCAATAGAGCTCTCAGGTCTTCTGCTAGCATATCAGCCCAATAGAGCTCTCAGGTCTTCTGCTAGCATATCAGCCCAATAGAGCTCTCAGGTCTTCTGCTAGCATATCAGCTCAATAGAGCTCTCAGGTCTTCTGACGCTGGTTTTCTCTGTGTACCACATGTAAAAAAGAAGAGATTTGGTGAGGCTGCATTCTCATTTTATGCACCCAAATTGTGGAATGCACTGCCAGTTTACATTAGGGATGCAACCTCAGAAAATGTGTGCAAGTCAAGATTAAAACCCATCTTTTTAATATTGCCTTTAAATGACTAAATAATTAAATGATGATTATATAATCATTGTAGTACTTTGAGCTGTAACGTTTGCAGGAAAAGTGCTATACAAATAAAGGTTATTAGTGTTATTATTGTTATTATTATTATTATTATTATTATTATATAACTCTACAACACAATGTGGAAATCTGCCTTTTGACTCATAGACAGTGGTGGTCCGCTCACAGTCCGCTCTGCCTGATTAGAATTAAACTGAAATGATGGCTGACAGATAACCAACCATAATAATAATAATAATAATAATAATAATAATAGTAATAATAATAATAATAATAATAATAATAATAATACATTAGACTTATATTGCGCTTTTCTAGACACTCAAAGACGCTTTACAAACTGAAAAGATTGAGTAGTAATAATAAAAAGAAACAAAAAATAAATAAAAGAAAGTATAGGGGTCTTTGATTTCTAAATCTAAATCTGTGTCTTTGTAGGACAATCTACTCTGTATACTGCAGAGTATCATGTGACCACTGACCACATCGAGCCAAACATGTTTTCTTTCTTTAATTTTTTTATTATGTAATGTTTTCTTGAGTGTAAAGTGTGATGTTTTTATTTCCTGTAGTTCTGTTTTAAATTGTTTATAACATCTGAGGCCGTATTTCCCCTGTGGGTTTACCTGCCCAGGGATGCTGATGCAATTTAGCTACTCAGCTAATTCAGGGAGAGTCAATGACTGTCCATTGTCCCCTTTAAATAAATAAATAAATAAACAAATAAATACATAAATAAATAAATAATTGTAATGAAATGAAAGAGAATAGAGTGGCATTGAAACACCTACTCTTTGATTGGCTACACAATGATGCCTCATAATTTATGAATCTTCAGTGAATAAAGTCACCCTTGGCAGTCTAGAATGTTGACAATGTGGGCAACTTTATTCACCCTCTGTGATAAATGAATGAATCACTCGTTCACAGGTGTCAGGTAACAGGGACTTTATTCATCAGGTGTTGATGTTTCATATGCAGTGATGATAAAACTACCAAAGAAACAGACCTTTAGACAAATTGTGATGTTAGAATTATAAGGTTCTATCTCCATTTTTGTCAAAATTTCGTTTTTTACATAATCTGATCCATTAGGTGTTTATTAATGCCTGTGTGGTGTTATTTTAAAAATGTTGACATTTTTTAGTTAGTAATTAATTAAATACAAAGGTTCCATCTCACAGAACATAATGGAATGTAAAAACGTTGACGCTCAATATCTCTGAACTACCCTAAACGGAGATAGAACCTGAGAAAGCTCACGAAATGTATAATATCACGTACAGAAAATCTCTCTCTCATATTACAGTCACAGTCAACCTTTTCAAACAGTTTTTAAGCATATCTGATTCCCTATGCAAGCCATTACATCTATAACATTATTATCAAACATACATTCTACATACATAATTTAATTATGTCAAATAATAAACAATAAAAACAATGTTTTTGTTTTAATAAGACAGACAGCCGAGTCTGCTACCTCACCATTCTAAAGCTCTGGGACCTGGACTAGACTGATTATTAATGTGATCAATGGATTTGATCAATCCAAGTGAATTTAATTGTCTGAACTTCCTCAATTTCACTCTGTACACACCCAGTATTCATTACACTCAAAATACCCCAAATATTTATACATTACAATGATCACTAACTAATAACGAACATACAGAATGCTGAGAGCATCGGATTTATAATAATTTCAACACCATATTCACCATCTCTAGCAGATAGACTGATAGCACAAATTATATCATAAAAAATAAGTAGTTCAGAAATTACTCTGTGGTAAATTAGAGTAGAATCAGAGGGGCAGAATTGTTACCACCATCATTCCGGCAAGGGCTGAAGTATGGATAGAGTTCCCCAGTGAAGGTGAGGCCAGTGAAAGAGTAGATCAGAGACCTGGCCTCCACATCATAAAAGGAGACCTGGCCCGCCTCATAATCCACAAACACCCCCACCTTCTGGGGCTCCTCTCTCAGGAACAGGCGGAGCCGGACACCAAGGCCAACTTTAGCCTTGTACTCATTTCCATTCTTCAACCTTACAGTCCAGTATCCATTCCTAGGGCTCAGTGTGACATTCGAGTTCCTGCCTTTGGTCTTTCTGGCCACTCCTACAGCCCAGTCAGTCTTCCCCTTCACCTCCACTTCATAGTAAAACCTCCCTGAGGGGAAACCCTGCTTTCCCAAGACAGAGGCAAACAAGAAACGCTTATCAAAGAAATAGTAGTTACGTCTAACTTGTTTCCCATCCTTAGACAGAATGAGATCTGGATGTGCTGTATCAATGTCCAGAGTCACGTCCACTGCATACTGCTGAATCATCTTCAGCTCAGCATCACACAACCTCTTCACTTCCCTCGTAAGTGTCTCCTCCAGCTGAGACACAGCTCTCCTCACAGTCCCCACATAGAGATCACTGTGAACCCTGACCTCAGACCAGTCCTTGGTGTGTGGAGGGGTGGGCAGGGATGGGCAGCTCTGGAGGAGGTGGAGGTGGTCCTCAGTGTGTGAGAGCTGCTCCAGCTCAGTGCTTCTCCTCCTCTGTAGCTCAGTGATTTCCTGCTCCAGCTCTTTAATCAGCCCTTCAGCCCGCCTCTCTGCTGCTTTCTGCTTCTCCTCGATCACGTCAAGGAGCTCAGCCTGGCTTCTCTTCACGGAGTCCACCAGAGCAGTGAATACCTGTACGCTCTCTGCTTTCTCTCTCTCTGCATCTTTCTTACTAAAATCTACGGAGTGTTTGATCTTCTTAACCTTCTCTAATCGCTCCTGGATCATCTGCTGAACATCTGCCTCTGTCTTCCCCAGCTGAGCCTTCCTCTCTCCATACTCCTCCTCTATGGGGACGGTGTCATGAGTCTTGTGGTCTGTCTCAGTGCAGAACTGACACACACACATCTGGTCACGCCTACAGAACAGCTCCAGGAGTCTGTCGTGCTTCTTACACATCCTGTCTTCCAGGTTCTCCACAGGGTCGATCAGCTTGTGTCTCTTAAAGGCTGCGACTCTCTGATGAGGCTCCAGGTGAGTCTCACAGTAAGAGGTCTGACACACCAGGCAGGACTTCAGAGCCTTGAGCTTCGTCCCAGTGCAGAAGTCACAGGACACTTCTCCATGTTTGACAGGTGTGTCTGGGGCTGGGCTGCTGGTTGCCTTCACTTCAACTGACCTCCTAAACTGAGCGGCCATCTCAGATATGACAATATTGACAAAGAGATCTGGTCTCTTATCAAATGGTTTTTTACACATTGGACACTGACATAGGTCCTTGCTGTCCCAGTACTTTCTGATACAAGCCATGCAGAAGCTGTGTCCACATGGAGTAGAGACAGGGTCAGTGAACACATCCAGGCAGACAGAACACAGGAACTGCTCCTCAGACAGGAGACTGCTGGAGGAAGCCATATCTAGAGAGACCAGAGGTGACACCATAAAGCATTTCCTGGTATCAATCAGATCTTGATAGTTTGAACTATGGAGCTGTCAAGACTCTCTTATGAGACTATACAGCAACCGATAATGATACAATTATAATACGTCACATAGAAAATAGTCCTTCAAACAAATCAAGAACTTTTACATACAGAACTGTCTATAAAAAAAACGGGGACAGAGCGTGATCACAATAGTTTACACATAGTTAATCTTGACTTGTCATTGTAAGTCTCTCAACTCACCTGTCTGTGATTCTGTGAGAGTGTGGATGCTGTCTCTGTCCTTTATACTGTATGTGTGATAGATGCCTGTTTGAGGACGACTTCTCAGGAGTTTGAGAGTCTGCTCTGTGCACAATATACTTTATGTCTCTACACAGTTAAGTTTCATTTGACGTCAATGCCACTCTATTCTCTTTCATTTCATTACAATTAGCATATTGACGTTGAAATGCTCCTCCCCTCTCGATACAGCCCTTCTCCCTGGAACAGAGTTAACCCTTTACAGAGCTGATCTGTTTCTAACATGTGGTTTTACAGATACACTCTTCTTACCTATCATTTCCAATCATCATATTGTTTCCAGTCACTATAAACTGTAATCAGAATAATATTTGTGATCAGGACTAAGGTTGCTACAGAGTAAACACTTTCTCTGGCATGGATCACCGTGTTTGATGCCACTTAAACACTGATACTCTCCCTCTCTCTTTCTCGCTCAGGTTGCCAACTATAAACAGTAATCATAACAGTTTGATCAGGTCATAGGTTGCTACAGAGTAAAGTCTTTCTCTGGCACAGATCACAGTGTTTAATGAGGCTTATACAACAGTTAGTTCCGACTAAGTAATTTTATTGGACAAGAGGCATTCCATGAGTGCTGATATACAGTATAACAGCACTCTGACTTTTAACTATATGTATCACTCCGCCGCACAGATGTTCTACTATATTACCGTTAATTAGACTGCATGTTTGTGTTCAGGTTACTAGGCAACAGTCCAGTTGAAGTTCAGTTGCGGAACTATTTTTCGTTGGCGGAGCCAAAATAAATGATTAAATAAACGAACAAATCATAACTAACAAATCATTGTCTTCGGTACTCGTCCTGCGGCCTCGTACCTACGACCGAATCACAGCCGTGCTGATATTCAGTATAACAGCACTCCCTCTCGTGTGATATTGCTATATTATATATTGATATATTAACCCACCAACTGACAAAGAATTCCGGAACACTCACCACCTATGTGGTATCTACCTAGCAACAACACTTTGATTGGATACAAAATGAAGCGTCATCATTTATGCATTTTTGGTGAATAAAGTCACCCTCGGTACTCTAGCATAAAGACAGTTTGAGTGACTTCATTCACCCTCGGCACTGAATGAGTTAATTTGTTTGCTTCCCCCTTGAGGTGGGCCAGCTTGGTGTACTAATATCTGAAAGACCTTTTGCTAGCATATCAGCCCAATAGAGCTCTCAGGTCTTCTGCTAGCATATCAGCCCAATAGAGCTCTCAGGTCTTCTGCTAGCATATCAGCCCAATAGAGCTCTCAGGTCTTCTGCTAGCATATCAGCCCAATAGAGCTCTCAGGTCTTCTGCTAGCATATCAGCCCAATAGAGCTCTCAGGTCTTCTGCTAGCATATCAGCCCAATAGAGCTCTCAGGTCTTCTGAATGAATGAATGAATGGACTTTATTGTCATTGCTACAGTACAGGTACCAAACAACGACATTTAGGAGGGGTGGCTCCCCTGGTGTTAGGAAAGGAAAAAAAAAAAAAACTTTTACAAAATCACAAGAAGGGAAGGAGCTGGTTTACCTAAATAAAGGCTATGTACACTATCCACTGTACTATACTGTACAGATAGACGACTAGGGTTGTCATATTGCACAATAGTATTATTTCACATTTATTTAAAGTGTCACAGTTTGCAGGCTTGAAATGTACATGTTTGTGCCTCAGCACTACACCTGATTTTTTCAGGCCAGCAGCTGCCATCAATCCGTCCAGACTGTCCAGGGCCCAGAACTTAGGTCTTTGCTGTGTTCAGGGCCTGGACGGCCCTGTGGTAGAAGCTGTTCTTCAGTCTGTTTGTCCTTGCGGCCAGGGTCCTGAACCGCCTTTTCGAGGGCAGCCTGGTAAAGTGTTCGTACCCAGGGTGGGTCGGGTCCCTGGAGATCTTGGAGGCCTTCCTGAGACAGCGTGTGTTGTACAGCTCTTCCAGAGAGGGGAGGGGGGCGCCGGTGATCTTCTGTGCTGTTCTCACGACTCTCTGTAGCGCATTTCTCTCCGCTGTTGTGCAGCTGGAGAACCAGTTGCAGATGCCGTAGGTGAGGATGCTCTCCAGTGCGCCGCGGTAGAAGGTCACCAGTATCTCCTGCTTGCTGTGTTCCTTCCTGAGGACTCTCAGGGTGTATAGCCGCTGTTGTGCCCTCTTGATGGTGGCTTTTGTGTTGTCCTTCCAGGTCAGGTCATCCCGCATGTGCATCCCCAGGAATCGGAGGGTTGAGACTCTCTCCACGCTCTCTCCGTCGATGAGCAGGGGCTGGATCTCGGACTTTTTCCTCCTGAAGTCTACGATGATTTCCTGGGTCTTTGCCTTGTTCAGCAGCAGGTTGTTAACCTTGCACAGCTTGCTCAGTTGCTCTACCTCATCCCTGTACGCCGCCTCGTCCCCCCCCGAGATGCATCCCACCACGGTGGTGTTGTCTGCAAACTTTACGATGGAGTTGCTGGGGTGGACGGGGGTGAAGTCGTAGGTGTAGAGGTTGTAGAGGATGGGGCTTAGCACGCAGCTAGCGTATCAGCATGGGCATATCAGCCCAATAGAGCTCTCAGGTCTTCTGCTAGCATCATTTTATGTGCCCAAATTGTGTCTCACTGCCAGTTTACATTAGGGATGCAACCTCAGCACATTATGTGCAAGTCAAGATTAAAACCCATCTTTTTAATATTGCCTTTAAATGACTAAATAATTAAATGATGATTATATAATGATTGTAGCACTTTGAGCTGCAACGTTTGCAGGAAAAGTGCTATACAAATAAAGGTTATTAGTGTTATTGTTATTATTATTATTATATTACTCTACCACACAATGTGGAAATCTGCCTTTTGACTCATAGACAGTGGTGGTCTGCTCACAGTCCGCTCTGCCTGATTAGAATTAAACTGAAATGATGGCTGACAGATAACCAACCATAATAATAATAATAATAATAATAATAATAATAATAATAATAATAATAATAATAATAATAATAATAATAATAATACATTAGACTTATATAGTGCTTTTCTAGACACTCAAAGACGCTTTACAAACTGAAAAGATTGAGTAGTAATAATAGAAAGAAACAAAAAATAAATAAAAGGAAGTATAGGGGTCTTTTTGATTACTAAATCTAAATCTGTGTCTTTGTAGGACAATCTACTCTGTATACTGCAGAGTATCATGTGACCACTGACCACATCGAGCCAAACATGTTTTCTTTCTTTTATTTTTTTATGATGTAATGTTTTCTTGAGTGTAAAGTGTGATGTTTTTATTTCCTGTAGTTCTGTTTTAAATTGTTTATAACATCTGAGGCCGCATTTCCCCTGTGGGTGTACCTGCCCAGGGACAGCTCATTCAGCTACTCAGCTAATTCAGGGAGAGTCAATGACTGTCCATTGTCCCTTTTAAATAAATAAATAAACAAATAAATAAATAAATAATTGTAATGAAATGAAATGAAATGAAATGAAGTGGCATTGAAACACCTACTCTTTGATTGGCTACACAATGATGCCTCATAAATTATGAATCTTCAGTGAATGAGGTCTCCCGTGGCAGTCTAGAATGTTGACAATGTGGGTGACTTCATTCACCCTCTGTGATAAATGAATGAATCACTTGTTCACAGGTGTCAGGTAACAGGGACTTTATTCATCAGGTGTTGATGTTTCATATGCAGTGATGATAAAACCACCACAGAAACAGACCATTAGACAAACGTATAATATCACGTACAGAAAATCTCTCTCATATTAGTTACAGTCAACATTTTCAAACAGTTTTTAAGCATATCTGATTTCCTATACAAGCCATTAAATCTATAACATTATTATCAAACATACATTCTACATGCATCATTTAATTATGTCAAATAATAAACAATAAAAACAATTTTTTTGTTTTAATAAGACAGACAGCCGAGTGTACTACCTCACCATTCTAAAGCTCTGGGACCTGTACTAGACTGATTATTAATGTGATCAATGGATTTGGTGGTCTGAACATCCTCAATTTCACTCTGTACACACCCAGTATTCATTACACTCAAAATACCCCAAATATTTATACATTACAATGATCACTAACTAATAACGAACATACAGAATGCTGAGAGCATCGGATTTATAATAATTTCAACACCATATTCACCATCTCTAGCAGATAGACTGATAGCACAAATTATATCATAAAAAATAAGTAGTTCAGAAATTACTCTGTGGTAAATTAGAGTAGAATCAGAGGGGCAGAATTGTTACCACCATCATTCCGGCAAGGGCTGAAGTATGGATAGAGTTCCTCAGTGAAGGTGCAGCCAGTGAAAGAGTAGATCAGAGACCTGGCCTCCACATCATAAAAGGAGACCTGGCCCGCCTCATAATCCACAAACACCCCCACCTTCTGGGGCTCCTCTCTCAGGAACAGGCGGAGTCGGACACCAAGGCCAACTTTAGCCTTGTACTCATTTCCATTCTTCAACCTTACAGTCCAGTATCCATTCCTAGGGCTCAGTGTGACATTCGAGTTCCTGCCTTTGGTCTTTCTGGCCACTCCTACAGCCCAGTCAGTCTTCCCCTTCACCTCCACTTCATAGTAAAACCTCCCTGAGGGGAAACCCTGCTTTCCCAAGACAGAGGCAAACAAGAAACGCTTATCAAAGAAATAGTAGTTACGTCTAACTTGTTTCCCATCCTTAGACAGAATGAGATCTGGATGTGCTGTATCAATGTCCAGAGTCACGTCCACTGCATACTGCTGAATCATCTTCAGCTCAGCATCACACAACCTCTTCACTTCCCTCGTAAGTGTCTCCTCCAGCTGAGACACAGCTCTCCTCACAGTCCCCATGTAGAGATCACTGTGAACCCTGACCTCAGACCAGTCCTTGGTGTGTGGAGGGGTGGGCAGGGATGGGCAGCTCTGGAGGAGGCGGAGGTGGTCCTCAGTGTGTGAGAGCTGCTCCAGCTCAGTGCTTCTCCTCCTCTGTAGCTCAGTGATTTCCTGCTCCAGCTCTTTAATCAGCCCTTCAGCCCGCCTCTCTGCTGCTTTCTGCTTCTCCTCGATCACGTCAAGGAGCTCAGCCTGGCTTCTCTTCACGGAGTCCACCAGAGCAGTGAAGACCTGTCTGCTCTCTGCTTTCTTTCTCTCTGCATCTTTCTTACTAAAATCTACTGAGTGTTTGATCTTCTTAACCTTCTCTAATCGCTCCTGGATCATCTGCTGAACATCTGCCTCTGTCTTCCCCAGCTGAGCCTTCCTCTCTCCATACTCCTCCTCTATGGGGACGGTGTCATGAGTCTTGTGGTCTGTCTCAGTGCAGAACTGACACACACACATCTGGTCACGCCTACAGAACAGCTCCAGGAGTCTGTCGTGCTTCTTACACATCCTGTCTTCCAGGTTCTCCACAGGGTCGATCAGCTTGTGTCTCTTAAAGGCTGCGACTCTCTGATGAGGCTCCAGGTGAGTCTCACAGTAAGAGGTCTGACACACCAGGCAGGACTTCAGAGCCTTGAGCTTCGTCCCAGTGCAGAAGTCACAGGAAACTTCTCCAGGTTTGACAGGTGTGTCTGGGGCTGGGCTGCTGGTTGCCTTCACTTCAACTGACCTCCTAAACTGAGCGGCCATCTCAGATATGACAATATTGACAAAGAGATTTGGTCTCTTATCAAATGTTTTTTTACACATTGGACACTGACATAGGTCCTTGCTGTCCCAGTACTTTCTGATACAAGCCATGCAGAAACTGTGTCCACATGGAGTAGAGACTGGGTTAGTGAACACATCCAGACAGACAGAACACAGGAACTGCTCCTCAGACAGGAGACTGCTGGAGGAAGCCATATCTAGAGAGACCAGAGGTGACACCATAAAGCATTTCCTGGTATCAATCAGATCTTGATAGTTTGAACTATGGAGCTGTCAAGACTCTCTTATGAGACTATACAGCAACCGATAATGATACAATTATAATACGTCACATAGAAAATAGTCCTTCAAACAAATCAAGAACTTTTACATACAGAACTGTCTATAAAAAAAACTGGGACAGAGCGTGATCACAATAGTTTACACATAGTTAATCTTGACTTGTCATTGTAAGTCTCTCAACTCACCTGTCTGTGATTCTGTGAGAGTGTGGATGCTGTCTCTGTCCTTTATACTGTATGTGTGATAGATGCCTGTTTGAGGACGACTTCTCAGGAGTTTGAGAGTCTGCTCTGTGCACAATATACTTTATGTCTCTACACAGTTAAGTTTCATTTGACGTCAATGCCACTCTATTCTCTTTCATTTCATTACAATTAGCATATTGACGTTGAAATGCTCCTCCCCTCCCACCAGCCCTTCTCCCTGGAACAGAGTTAACCCTTCACAGGGCTGGTCTGTTTCTAACATGTGGTTTTACAGATACACTCTTCTTACCTATCATTTTCAATCATCGTATTGTTTCCAGTCACTATAAACTGTAATCAGAATAATATTTGTGATCAGGGCTAAGGTTGCTACAGAGTAAACACTTTCTCTGGCATGGATCACCGTGTTTGATGCCACTTAAACACTCATACTCTCCCTCTCTCTTTCTCGCTCAGGTGCCAACTATAAACAGTAATCATAACAGTTTGATCAGGTCATAGGTTGCTACAGAGTAAAGTCTTTGTCTAGTACAGATCACAGTGTTTAATGAGCCTTATGCAACAGTTAGTTCCGACTAAGTAATTTGATTGGACAAGAGGCATTCCATGAGTGCTGATATACAGTATAACAGCACTGGGACTTTTAACTATATGTATCACTCCGCCGCACAGATGTTCTACTATATTACCGTTAATTAGACTGCATGTTTGTGTTCAGGTTACTAGTCCAGTTGAAGTTCAGTTGCGGAACTATTTTTCATTGGCAGAGCCAAAATAAATTATTAAATAAACTAACAAATCATAACTAACAAATCATTGTCTTCGGTACTCGGCCTGCGGCCTCGTACCTACGACCGAATCACAGCCGTGCTGATATTCAGTATAACAGCACTCCCTCTCGTGTGATATTGCTTAATTAACCCACCAACTGACAAAGAATTCCGGAACACTCACCACCTATGTGGTATCTACCTAGCAACAACACTTTGATTGGATACAAAATGAAGCGTCATCATTTATGCAATTTTGGTGAATAAAGTCACCCTTGGTACTCTAGCATGATGACAGTTTGAGTGACTTCATTCACCCTCGGCCCTGAATGAGTTAATTGGTTTGCTTCCCCCTTGAGGTGGGCCAGCTTGGTGTACTAATATCTGAAAGACCTTTTGCTACCATATCAGCCCAATAGAGCTCTCAGGTCTTCTGATGCTGGTTTTCTCTGTGTACCACATGTACAAAATGTTTATACAGACAGACAGATGCATTTTTATATTACGTTTCATGTGTGGGGTCTCTCTCAGATTAGAACATCTTTATGTGTGTACCAGGCTTAAGCTAACTATCTATGCTATTAGCTAAGCTAACGGTTCCATCTTGGCTCCTGTTCTCCCTCCCTCTCCCAGACCTGCAGCTGTACTGGCTAAGCTAACTATCTATGCTAAGCTAATTATTAGCTAAGCTAATGGTTCCATCGTGGCCCCTGTGTTTCTCCCTCCCTCTCACCCTCCCCCTCTCCCTCCCTCCCTCCCTCCCAGACCTGCAGCTGTACCACAGCGAGACGCTGAACCTGATGCTCCAGCGCTGGTCTAAGCTGGAGAGGGACTTCCGCATGAAGAGCGGCCGCTACGACATCAGCAAGGTGCCCGACATCTATGACTGCGTCAAGTACGACACGCAGCACAACGCCACCCTGGGCCTGGAGGACACCCTGGAGCTTTTCAGGCTGTCCCGCGCCCTGGCCGACATAGTCATACCTCAGGTACACACACACACACACACACACACACACACACACACACACACACACAGATAGACAGACAGACACACAGACACACCCTGGCCGACATAGTCATACCTCAGACACACACACACACACACACACACACACACACACCTGGAGGACACGCTGGAGCTGTTTAGGCTGTCCCGCCCCCTGGCCGACATAGTCATACCTCAGGTACACACACACACACACACACACACACACACACACACACACATTCTCTGCCTATCAGTAGCCCTCTGACATGCCTCCTCTAACCTCTGTGTCCAGGAGTACTGACATGCCTCCTCTAACCTCTGTGTCCAGGAGTACTGACATGCCTCCTCTAACCTCTGTGTCCAGGAGTACTGACATGCCTCCTCTAACCTCTGTGTCCAGGAGTACTGACATGCCTCCTCTAACCTCTGTGTCCAGGAGTACTGACACGCCTCCTCTAACCTCTGTGTCCAGGAGTACTGACATGCCTCCTCTAACCTCTGTGTCCAGGAGTACTGACACGCCTCCTCTAACCTCTGTGTCCAGGAGTACTGACACGCCTCCTCTAACCTCTGTGTCCAGGAGTACTGACACGCCTCCTCTAACCTCTGTGTCCAGGAGTACTGACACGCCTCCTCTAACCTCTGTGTCCAGGAGTACTGACACGCCTCCTCTAACCTCTGTGTCCAGGAGTACTGACATGCCTCCTCTAACCTCTGTGTCCAGGAGTACTGACATGCCTCCTCTAACCTCTGTGTCCAGGAGTACTG
>NC_137679.1:3257739-3260239 GCF_963989245.1 Nansenia antarctica | reverse complement strand
ACCGACTGTACTAAAGCCCCCCCCCCCCCCCCCTCTCTAAACCACAAGTGTGGCGTGAATAAATCAAGGCGATAATGGGTGTAAATATGGTTGTGTTTGCTTACAGATATCTGGTTTGACCTTGTGCGTGCTTACTGGAGTGTTATGCATGTCATGTGTTGCTTTTCCACTGCTGCGAATGTTACTGTGTCGTCTAGCATTCTCCTCATTAGCATTAGCATGGTTTCAATGTGCCTAATTTTTTAATGTTACAACAAAGTGGGGGGATATGTGCATATACTGTATAAACATTAAGTGAAACATGAACACTACATTTTGTACACCTATGTTACACCTGTGCTTTAAAAAAAACTAAAATATTACCCATATTGGTAAAGTACACAATGTAGTATGATTCAATTAGGTTCCACTATAACTCTGCTGCTACTATGATTCTTACTGTTTGCTTTAAGCCGTTTAGCTCTACTGCCCTATACAATGCTCTCCTCGTATAAACTTTACTTTACTTCACTTTATTTGTATAGCGCTTATCAACTTATCAAGACAGCAGTCACAAAGTGCTTCACAGAACATTTGGTAGCATACAAGACAGAAAGTAAACAGCCAACAAGTGAAATATAATTCATAATGTAAACAAGCCCTTCACAAAAGCAATGAAACAAATGATAAAAGAATAAGTGGGTTTTTAAATGTTTAAAAAAAAATGGCACAGACCCAGCTAACCTGACAGTGAGAGGGAGGCGACTCCATAATGTTTGAGCTACGACAGTAAAAGCACCACGGCCACCCTTTTTGTTGAGCCTGGACTGTGGGACAATTAACACCAGAACAGCCATGCCTTTTTACCTACTAAAAGAGCCGCCTCTTTAGAATGTAAATCTGCTATTTACACACAACGACCACTAGTTGGCCGCTTGTAAATTAGCCTGCTTCCTACACAGAAAAACAGCAAAATAGCTTCATATTAGCTTATCCTGATGTGATTTTGAAAATGTAAGGATACTGGGTGGTAGAACGCACATATCTAGGAAAAGTCATGAAAGGAGGGTCCTGAAATTTGAGTGCAAAGATATAACATGATGTTTTACTCACTCATGGCTGTTCTAGTGTTAAAAGCCGTTGGTCAGATGATCTAAGTGATCGAGGTGCAAACATCACAAACCTCTTTAACCATTTTACATCTTCTCGGGTAGCTCATATAGGGGAACATAACCCATGGGAATGTTTTCATTCCACGGTCGTGTTTAACACTTAAATAGATACTTGAATACTACATACCTGGCGTCTTAAACTCAGGACTGTTATAAGCGGAGTGTGTAGTCGTGTATTCACGCTACAGGAACCCCCTAATCTGTTAAAGCCCTGTCAGGGTCTCAGGCCTGTCCCGTCAGTAGACTACAGGAGTGTGAAGCCCTGGTCACCCCCCCAGAGGAGAGGAGGGCAGCACCCTTTGATCAGAGAGAAGAGAGGGCAGGTGTTTAGAGTGACCTTGTTCATACACACACACACACACACACACACACACACACACACACAATGGTACACCCCCCCCCCCCTTAGCCCTAGAAAGCAGCTCTTTAATTTATTAATTTAATTAATAACTGCATGGTGAGTAATTGACCACTAACCAACATCCCTCCCCCCCTCCCTCCCACCCTCCCTCCACCCTCCCTCTCTCCATCCCTCCCTCCCTCCCCTCCCTCCTTCCCTCCCTTCCCTCCCTCCCTTCCCTCCTCCTCACTCCCTCCCACCATCCCTCCCTCCCTCCCTCCCCTCCATCCCTCCCTCCCTCCCTCCCCATCCTGCGGTTCTTCCACACACAGGCTCCCAGTGCTCGGGGCTCTTCAGTGCCTCAGTCCTGGGGGTGTCCTCTAGCGCCCCCAACCTGCGGGACTACGTAATCACGCACCACCGCACCCTCTCCCCCGGTACGTCCCTCTCCTCTCTCCCTCCTCTTATCTGTCTGCTCTATCTCTATCTCCTGACCCCTGACCTGGGCACTGAAGAGGCCTTAGAGCTAGCTAGTTATCAGGCTAGAGCTAGCTAGTCATCAGGCTAGAGCCAGCTAGTCATCAGGCTAGATGGCTAGGCTAGCTCCCACCAGGGTCTGCTTCATTAAGAATGAACCACCACCGTTAAGACATGTTTCCAGGGGCCGGTTGCATAAAGATAGACCCATTCTTAGACATAGTTCTCTCTTTAAGTCAGTCTTGCTATAGACTCTAAAATGTTCCTGTTGCATAAAGCTAGCTTATGAGTGACTAAAGTAAGACTGACTTAGATAGCCTGTCATGCAATGCATTCTAGGTAAAATAAGACACGTGACAAAAAAAAAAAACATTCTTCTGCTGAAAACGTATGTATATTGGAGGAATATAATGTGGAGAAAAGTATACTGCTTAGCAGTTTTAACCAGTGAAGTAGTTTACCGCGCTGGAGTTACAGTGTTAGCTAGCTACTAGCCCTGACTCGTTCCCATAGCAACACAGCTCTTAAATCA